>NW_019100581.1:1386526-1498479 GCF_001856785.1 Myzus persicae | reverse complement strand
GAAACAACGTCAAACAAACTTTCGCAGAAATGATGTACCAAAACGCCTTTCCCCTGAAACATGAACCAATTATTTTCTAAACATTTAATGGAGACCCTGAAAAATATTATTTAATTGAAATTATCAAAAATATTTCAACTACATAGTCCTTTTCTAGTTTAAGAAAACTTTCAGTAATTAATATTTTATTCGCGTGAAGACATTTCTTTGGATACAAAGTATTGTATATTTGTATTTATTTAAAACAAAAAGAGATGTGATGTATCGACTTGTGCAAAATAACCAACACATTTTCATTGTCAACCATACATATTATAAAAATAAGAATGTTACATAAACCCAACATGCGTATATCATCATTTATAACTTGTTCGTGATAATTTCAAACTTTCAAATATTAGACCTACTGTCGAAATGCAATAAAAAAAGTTAAGTCCTCCTTTTAGCTATATCCTTTCATAGAGACATTTTAAAATTGTTAATGCTCTCAGCTCAATCACGTATTAAGTTTCTGATGAAAAAATATGTTCAAATTGTACGGTGACATCGAACAATTACTTACTCCGATGTTATTTTACTCTGATTTCGTCAACTATAAAATTGGTATGTCCGACGATACTATTATATGCTAGATTTGTAAATATAAGGGTAACACCTCTAGTCCAGCACGTCCAATATGTTAGTATAAAAATAAAAACTACACATCCAGTATAATCTTAAACACTAACATNGTAGGTGGCGAAAAGTTTCAGGTCCCTACGATTATTATTCTTGGAATAACATGTAAATATAGCTAGAGTAATTTAAACATAAAATTTCGTTGAATTTCGAACTTGAAATTCCTGTACAAACATTGTGCAATACTGTCTGAATTTGATATTTTTAGGTTTTTCTAAGGAAAAATAATGGGCCTAACTTTATGTTTTAATGCTTTTTAACCAAGCATACATATATTTGTAAACATTTGAAGAAAAAAAAATTATAAATTCCAGATGTCACAGTGAAGTATTTTGAGATTCTTTAATTAATATTTTTTTTGCATAATAACATAATAAAAAAAATTGTTTGTGGAACAATTGTTATTTGAACTTTAAATGCTCATCATAAAAAAATGTGGAATTGTATAGGTATTTGATATTTTCAATTACTGTTAGAAACTGTTAGAGTAACTTCATTTTTAAACTTTTTTACTCACAGATGAAAAATGATATCATAATATATAAATCAAAAATAAACTAAAACCATAGTTGAAATTTTTAAATATCTGTAATAGTGCAAAAAGAGCTAAAATGTTTTGACAGTTTTATCATGATGTCTATTAAATGCCAATATAATTTTTTGGTGAAAACGCCTGGTTTCTATATAGTTATTAACTTTGTAATATTATAATATATAAACAATTAACATTTTTTCATCAACTTTTTACCTCCTTATAGTGCCAACGAGATCGAATTTGCAAGGTACCAGAAACCCCGGACATAAGTTGAGTGTCCAATTTGATTTCATACCGATATCGCTTATTTCATTCATCTCATTATTACTATGATTCATTATTATTATGTATACTTCATTATCTTAATACTGTAAGCTTTAATAGCTACAATAATTATAAACTGTGTCAAACACCATTACAATAAAACAACCCAATATAATAATGGTGGTACACTGTGTGTATATTGTTAGTTTCAAACCGTAAACCATATAACTGGTAATTAATTATTAACTAATTGAAAAGTTGTATTAATTAAATTATTCAAATGATTTATAATTATAGCTACCCAGGATATACGTTGCTCTTTTTTACAGCTTTGTTTATGAGTTATAATTGAGTTCAAACACATAGCTCATGGAGTACTTTTACCGCATTACTCCTGTTTTATTTATCAATGATACGTCATAAGTACCTACGCGACTATGTATAATGTGTAACCGCTATGACTTGAGATGGTACTTGTTTCTACTGTATGCATATTCGTTGGGATCTTGTAATTTGTATTTATTTTGACTGCACGTAAAACGGAGAAAAGTATTGGAGAATGCATAACGAACCATCAAACAAATTCAAAGCTACATGTGATTTGACATGTTACATATAATATGCTTATTTCTAAGCTGAACCACCTCATATTTTATTTATTATATCTTCCATTAGCCATTCATTTTGTTTGTAAATCATCTCATTTACAAATATATTTACATTTTACATTTCATCCACGGTCTTTTTGTAAACAGGTGTTCTTTGATGGAATTCAGTAAAAACTTCAGATCACAGACTACATTGATAAAACAAATTATTGCACGATAGATATAAGCATATAAGGTATATTATTATTTGATGAAAAAATACATTAATAAGTGTTCAATAATGGTATGCATGATAAACTTTATAATACTACACGATAATTAGACATAAATTCAATACTCGAGTAAATATGTGCGTGACCGGTTTCCAGTGAGCTTTTAACTGCAACTATAAGTCAACGTAATATAAGTTAGGTAAATTAATTTTTACGAATTACCTAAAAGCCAATAATGAATCAATACGAAAACCCAAATTTACTCTCTGAAAACGAAACAACGTCAAACAAACTTTCGCAGAAATGATGTACCAAAACGCCTTTCCCCTGAAACATGAACCAATTATTTTCTAAACATTTAATGGAGACCCTGAAAAATATTATTTAATTGAAATTATCAAAAATATTTCAACTACATAGTCCTTTTCTAGTTTAAGAAAACTTTCAGTAATTAATATTTTATTCGCGTGAAGACATTTCTTTGGATACAAAGTATTGTATATTTGTATTTATTTAAAACAAAAAGAGATGTGATGTATCGACTTGTGCAAAATAACCAACACATTTTCATTGTCAACCATACATATTATAAAAATAAGAATGTTACATAAACCCAACATGCGTATATCATCATTTATAACTTGTTCGTGATAATTTCAAACTTTCAAATATTAGACCTACTGTCGAAATGCAATAAAAAAAGTTAAGTCCTCCTTTTAGCTATATCCTTTCATAGAGACATTTTAAAATTGTTAATGCTCTCAGCTCAATCACGTATTAAGTTTCTGATGAAAAAATATGTTCAAATTGTACGGTGACATCGAACAATTACTTACTCCGATGTTATTTTACTCTGATTTCGTCAACTATAAAATTGGTATGTCCGACGATACTATTATATGCTAGATTTGTAAATATAAGGGTAACACCTCTAGTCCAGCACGTCCAATATGTTAGTATAAAAATAAAAACTACACATCCAGTATAATCTTAAACACTAACATAATAATAAGTTCCGGTTTTAAAACCAGCTCGGAAATGTACGTCATGATCCAAGTTCGATAATAAACCAATCATGTCATAATATAACGAATGCAAATTACATTTCTATAGAAACGCATTAAAACTGTATCCATTGGTTTTCAACCGATAAGGACAATACAAGCATACTTAATATAACAATCTGACAATCAGCTACAAAATTATACGTCACTTTAGGAAATGGCTGCTAATGTGTCAGTCGTCATCTACCTTATATTTTCTTCGCCGTCACAATCTCGGTCTACCAACGATAATGAACCTAAATCTAAAAAATAACAAAATTGAAACATTAATATAAATACAATATCATCCTAATACGACACTTTATTAATACGATCTCCAAGTAAATCATATTTATAGGTGTGTTAGAGGAATATGAGAAACAATATTCCGATCAACTTTATTATGATGGATTTAAATTGTTATTAATTGAACACTGACAAATAAGAGCTGAAAGCCGAGGGATGATCAAGTAATATTCAATATCAGCGTTTTAATTGGGCTCAAAATAATTGATTTATCAATACCTAAATGAATGTAGCACAGAGCGTTAAAAACAGATTAGCCAGAAAACACAAGACAGTTTTTAATGTATTGTCTGATAACGAACTGAACTATAAGTGATTATGGATAACGCAAAAAATGCATTAAAAAATATATTAAAACAGATTTAATTGCAAACAAGCTAGAAAAGAGTGAATTAATAACTTTTATTAATTAGTAAAAATCAGTTTTCGATACCAATAGTATAACGCTATAGTTATATTTGTTTTAAAGACATTTTTAATTTTGGAGCAAGGTTAATCATAATACCTACTTTCAATTAACTAAATTACTTAAAAAATATTTTTTTTAAGTACTCACAATTAAAAAACGACATTAACATTTAGGTGACCTGGACTTAGTTTAATATTGCCGTTTCGATGTGATAATTGTAGTTTATATTACCCGTTAAAAGTAGAGGCCTTTAGCTTTTAGGTCAATTAATTGTTCCCAACAAATTAAAACCATGTGAAATCATTTTGTTTACTTGAGAATATAAAAATTCCGCATTTGTTATATATTAATAATAGTTGAGATTTTAATTATATACTTAACCTACTTATTAGTATTTTTATATTATACCTAATATCAAAATTAAAAATACGACGATGATTTTAATTGCATGGTCATGAAAAATATTGAAGCAATTAGATTAAAATAATGTAAATCAAATTTTAGAAAAAATATTACTGTCGTTTATGTAAAACGAAATTGTATAGTCTTTATCATAAGTTACATAATAATTAAAAGTCTTATATTTTTTACTATTGTTTTTTTTTGTTCATGAAATTTTTTTCATTATTTTGATTAAAACATAATGCAATTTAAAATTTAAAAAACACCGTTATCATTATACAAAAATATAAAATATAGACTTGTGTGCACTTTTAATAATATTAAAACGTTCGCGAAAAAAAAAACAACTGTAAAACGTGTTTTTTAGTAATTTAAATTATGTATTTATTTATTTCTCACCGTGGGCTTTATTTACTGCCACTAAATAAATTTAGTTTCGTAGAGGGACATTATAATGTGTTGTTAAACAATTCAAGTGATTTAGCGTGTCTGGCCCACAGTATTTTTGTCTCACGGCGAAGACGACTCGTTTGAAAAAGTTGCTAGTGTTCGCCGTCATTTTGTAGTGTTTTAATAACGAATAGTAAAAAAAAAAACATCAGCCATAGCAGAAATAATGTTAATATTTGAACGGTGTAAATTGCAGACGAAAACTCAGCGATCGATTGCGACGAAACTTTTTTTCCGCACACGAAATATTTTAATTTAAACAATAATATTTATGATTTCCGTGACTTCAGATTTCATCCGAATGTTTGAAGCGCGCATAAAAATGAGATAATTTATAATTTTCATTAGTCCGAACTTTTCGACCTGCCAGTCGGGTGATTAATATATTTGGCTCATCGGTTCATTAACGCTCCGGGACTCGGAAACAGTCGGTACCAATAAAACGTCAAAAAAAAAAAAAACCCACCCCCACGCCACAGTTTCCTCCCCAACCCCTAAGGCAACCGTTCACCCCTCCGTTCCCGTTTGATTTATACACCGCGTGCGATGTGGAAAAAAATGAACCGGTAGATATATATAGGACGTGCGCGAGCAAATATAAGATGATTATGAACGGATTAGGATGGCGGCGGCGGCGGCGTTGCGAGTGTCGTCTTGTGTCAGATAATCAAATCTGCCCGTGGGATAGGAATATTCGTGTCGGAAACAAAGTTATTTGAATGAAACCCACCGCACAAAAGGTGAAAATATTCATGAAAGACAACCGGGTGGGTGCGGGGAAAACTTTTTTCCTTCTCTTCCACACATTATATAGGTGCGCGAGCGTAACAACGATGCTTCTACTCGTTATTCCTGACACAAAGCTTCCGTGTGCCACTTAGTTAGAAATTTCCACTACACGGAAATCCTGTCTTCGCGTCGGTCGTGAAATAAAATACGTTTTTAATAATCCCCTCCGAACAAATGTACCCGCCGACGCGGCGACGGATCACTTGACATCATTTTAAATCAAAACCTATATAACATTATGTACATGAGCGAGCGGAATCGTTTCCCTTCCTTTTTTCTTTTTTTGAAAAAAATTTTTTTTTATTCACCCCGTCCGCTTTCTAAAATATGAATAAAATGTGGATTTATTGTTCTCGTAAATATTATCGGGCTCGGCATCTTGCTGACAAATGAAATGTTTGGGTGTATATTGAAGAACGTCAGTGTATTGGTAACCAAATACTATGTAATACGCTGTAGCTGTGTGCGACGAGTGGTTGTGAAAATATAGTTAATAAAAAATATGTTCAAATAATAAATTTGTTTCGTCGGTATTGACGGTATAAGTTCTCTGTTTTCGTTTCCAGGAATTAAAAAAATAAAAAAATGAATCATCCATGACATTATCTTAGCCAGCATCCTCCGTACGGCGTTGGTTAAGTGTTTTTTTGGTCCCTCGTGATGTTCGCCACTAATAAACACTGGAGAAAACCAGTATATAATGGAGCAATCGTTTAAAACAAATAGTTTGCTTGAATACATTTAAAACACCTCATAAATATTTTGTATTTACGTTCGATTTTTTTTGTCTTATTAATAATTAAGTTCTATTATTAGTTACATTGAACGTTTATTGTATTACATTATTAATTAAGTTTTGGTCTTTGGTCCAGTGGCTTGCGACATAATTTAATTATTTTTGACTAGGTATAGTTTTTTAGTTGAAAGTTTAAAGTACGACTCTAAACTGTTCAATTATAAAAGCCCATTTGCTTTGTACTTCATTATTTTAAATCATATATGATACCTCCTATTAAATAAACTTACTAGAATCAACACAAAGTTAAGTTCTTACCAAATGTTTAAACATAAATATCTAAGTATCATTGTAGTCGAAATATATATAAAAAGTCAACTTAAAAGATATTTGTATGTATTTATCTAGCTGGTTAAATTTAACCATCATAAATTATTATGCAAATGAAATTCGAGGAAATTATTTATTTATACGTATATGTATATGGTTTCAATTATTTATAGTTAATTATTAATTAAATTTATTATGAGTACCTCTATAATTGGTAATATAAAATTATTTTAGGTAACGAAAATGGGTTCAATTTTCAATTTTTTTTTCGTTAGGTATATCATAAACTATTATTAATATTTATTATTTATATTAGAAATTAAAATACACGAGTATATTATATTTATTTTATAATTAAACACTGAATTCGGGAGAAATATATTATGAAATGTATGTCTAAAATAAATTTAGTATTCAATGTATTTATAAATTAGTCTAATTTTAAGGTTCTGTCAAAAATATCATTAATTTAACAAATTTATTGAGAAAGTTATATGTCAGTTTATTTAGAAACACTTTGAGAGAAAAAAAGGGAATACATCTCTATATGTTTTATTGTATAGGTAGGTAGTGTATTATTTTTGTCATTTTTTTTTTGCATGTGTATATTGGGTTTGTTAAATTCAAAGTTTTCCATTTTTTCTTTGCAAAGAAATTATTAAGGATCCGGTTACAAGGAATATGTTTCTTCTCAGGGTACTACTGAACTTTTCAAAGCACGCATCGCAATTTTACTAGAATAGCAGTTAGGCAGGTACTCGTAGATATATATTTATGTGCCTACTAGTTCTCAATTAGTTAATTCAAACAGTATTACTATAAATCAATATCGATTCTAACTTATTCGATTTACTATATTTTGTGTATGATATTCACATTTTATTATCTATATACTGCTGTATTAAAAAAATTACTGTTTTTTAAATAATTTAATTGTGTTCATTAAACAATGTAAATGTTGTGTTTTTGATATGTACTTATATTGTTAGCAACTATACAACTGCTCATTCGATTGTTCTTATATTTTGAAGCGATCAGATTTTATCCATAAAAGTTAATCAATTTGTGTTGAAACGGAACATGTAATTCTTTATTCAAAATCACAATTACTGCCTTGGCAAGTTTGGAAAAACTTAAATGCTTGAATTAACAATACGTGTCGTGTAATAATACTTTTGTGATGGGACAGTTTATTGAGTTAAGACAATTACATACCTACATCGTTTTAACTCGATGATCACCCGAAATTTCAAAAAATTAATTACAAAGGGAAAAAAGTTAATCATAAAATGTATAATTTATTTATAAAAGTCCTATTGTGAAAATGTTATGTATGCCAATATTTTAGATAATTTTAAGAACTCGTATGTGAGCTTAAAATCAATCATAAAATTATCGAGAAGTTAATTTTATAAATTCTGCGAACAAATATAAAATACCCAAGTTTTTTAATTACAGTCTATAAAGATCAAAAACTATATTATGTTCTAAATAATCATCAATTGATGTATTGTCGTGTACAATAATATTGTTATAAATACTCGTATTTTGGTTTACGTTGATATTACTATATCTATACACCAATAATATTATCATTTCATACTTGTCAATTAATATAATATATGTAAGTCTAATATAAATGTATAACGCACAAATAATCATATTCTACTGTAAATACAGTGGAACCTCGATAACTCGAATTGGTAGGGGGCGAAAAAAAATTTTGAGTTATCGAAAATTCGACTTACTGAAAACCTTGATAATTCGAATCAGCAAAAAAAATTCGAGTTATCGAAAACATTTTTTTCATTTGAAAACACAAATGTGTAGGTACTTCATTTTATAATTTAATTTATTCATGTACATATTTACTAATAAATGTAAAATGTATGTAAGTATGTATATTGTATTAAAATTAAAAAAAATAAGTATTCTTCAAAAAAGTATTAAGTAATAAATATGTATGTAGTATGTATAAATTGAATGTAAAAAAAAGAAAATACAATGTAATAAATAAAGTAGAACGATTTTTTAAAGAAATCAGATATTTTTGATTTTTTTTATTGTTTGGCCTATCTATACAATTTTCAATAACGTTTAGAGGGGAAAAAATCTCGTCTTCAATTCAATATGTACAATGTACATATTATATCATTATATAAATTCCAGTTATAAGCCAAAATAGCCAAAATAAGCCAAAAGTATAATATTTTAGAAAAGCTTTTAAGGTTTTCGAAATTTATTTAGGAAAATCAATAGCGTAAAAATCTAAAATTTAAACCCATGGTATTGTTTTATCAACAAACACGAATGTGAAAAAAAGTCGAAACTGTAAGAATCCCTTATATATATATTTTTTTTTTAACAGGAAATTTCCTATTGAATTTATCCATGTAATTCGATATAAAGAAATAAGAATGATATTTTATACTGCCTAAGTAGGAAAACTCGATAAAGGCAGCTGTCAATCTGTGTTGACTAAATTTGTAAACATCATGATATATTTTATTGATAAAACACACTTTATAACATAAAATACACAAATAGATAACACAATAATGGTATATTCAGAAACCAAAAAAGAAAAGTTACACCAGAAAAAACGTAAATGCACTAAACTAATACAGCCAATTTCTGCAAAATAAATAAATATTTAAGTTATACATCAGTCTTTTCACTCAACTCAAGTCTCCAGGAATTATAAATTCAAAGTACCTTTAGAGCATAAATATGACACTTCACAGTTCACTCCTGAAGTACAAAAATATTTTAAGAAAAGGTAATATTAAACAGTGAATATAATACATTAATATATATTACTTTTGATGTGCGTGAAAAAAACCAATAAACCAGTATGCATTATAACTTCAGTTCAATAATTTATTATTTTAATTCATACAATTCTTAGTTTAAAACTTATTAAACAATAAATAAATATAAGTACCCACTTCAGCAGCCATTGAAGTAAGACAATTATAAATGCAAAAATACGTTTTATCATCTTATTCAATACATTCAAAAACTTAAACATCTACAGAGGAGAAGCATTATTAATATACATATTCGATGTTGTATCCGTTACTAAAATAAAATCATAGGTAGATAGAAAAATATATATAAAAGTAAAATATTATCACAAGAAGTTTTTAAATTGTTTCTATGTTTTGTCAAATCATCCTATTTTATACATTTCAGGTTTTTGTTGCTACAAAATTGACGTGTGTTACGAAGTTTTATGTTATTTTTACTAGAACTGTGAAGAAACGCCTAAGGGCCGAATTTTCCAAACGTCATCGAGTTTTATAAAATATTGTTTCAAGACTGGAGAGACCAAAAAAAAATATAAAATGTCGGACGATGAATATTTTCGATGGCCGAGATAAAATATCGATAGAAATCAATTGAAATCTTTGCCATTGAATTGTTGTTTTTACGTTTTTTTCTCCGAGTGGGTATAATAAGTGTTTTACAATTATTGACGTCTAATTAGTGAGTGGGGTATGATTATTAATATAGAATTAAGTTAAGGCTATTTCAAAGATTTACTTGATGACTATAACACGTCTTGTGTAAAAATCTTTTTTTTTAAATACATAAAAAAAAATACACTGTAACTGCAAAGTATAAGGCTTATAAGTTGAAACTTCTAACTCATCTTGATTAACATCGGATTTCCGTTACTAACATTTTTCCTTCAATTAATACCTCGTGTTAAGATATCATTTTGTTTAAAACCACTCGCAGATATTGAGTTGTTCGGAAATATTATCAAAACATAATAACATTTCTAACATAGATTGCGGTTTGCATTCTAGCATTTCAGAATATTATGTTGGTGTCGTTTAACGTAAATATAATAGTTCGTCATTTTTTTATAGTTTTAAAAGTTTCAAAATTGTCGGTGTAACGTAATTGAATATTGACTAAGTAGACAACTAATTATAAACGTTTAAAGTTTAGACAGTAACACGATGTATATTGTATATAATGTATGCATATAATAGTCGGTGGAGATAAATAACTTCTGCATCATATCATCCAACCTGTCCAAACTTTAAACGTGCACAATTAGTTATAACTATACAGTATGGCGAACATTCAATTATAATCTCATTTGTTTTTCTATGTTTTTTTTTTATGCAATTTTGCAATAATTTCTTATCCAAAACAAAATATAGTATAATATTATGGTATCGGTTATAATATAGGTGCATGCATGTGATGACCATAACGCCGCAGCCAATATAAAAAACGTGCCACAAAATGGTCCCAAAAAATGTTTTCGATGGTTTTCTATTTGTTCTTACGAATTCATCAGATATGAATTACGAAGTTTGTGGCCCATAATATTGTACTATTATTTGTATAAATAATACTGCAAATAGAGAAAAACGGGAAGCAAGAGTACCACACATTCTCGCCGAAGCCCTTCAGCCAGGCCCAGCCAACATTCAAAACACGATGTCATTTATAATCAATTCTAATTTAATCAACCTTCTGTAAAATAATCTATATATTAATATTCAGCAATTACTTTCCTATGTAACCCCATAAATTTGTTGTAGCCAATGGCCCTAGATGCCGAGGCTTTTATTAATAATAATAAAAAAAAAAATACTGCAAATTCTGTTTCAGATATTCGAATATAAGTGTGTATACTATGTAATGTATAGAGTGATTCTCTATGTCGAGTACCTAGTGATGATGGAATAATGTTGTTTTTTATCCATCCATAACATAGCAAGTATAGGCTCAATGGATCACATTATATGCGTTATATGGGGCCATTAAAATATTAAGTTACAAAAATAACAAGGATAACATAAGATTATTATTCAATCCTATACGGTTTTTATGTTGTACCATTTCAATGACCTTGAATGTATATTGTATGAGCTTTATAAATAATTCGAAAATAATTTAAATTCCTTGTATTTAAATCACACGATATTATTATCATGTAAAGTTCCACTTAACGAATATTGAAATGTATTTTCAGCTGAAAAAAATATCATATTTCTATTTTATTTCCTAAGATTACTTCATAGCAGCATTTCCATATTACTCATTATTTTTGTATTATTATTAAGCCTTTAGGCGTTACTTAATTTGTCCTACAAATAGTCATAAAACGATAACGTAAAATACCTTTTGTAGTTTGTAGGATACATTCGTTTAAATTAAACTGTGTACACTGTAACTCGAAACAACTATAAAATCTAAATAAATGTTCAGTAAAATATTGTGGAATATTAGCACACGAAATCATTCGTGAGTCGTGACTTAAATATAGATGTAAAATGTTATGAATGAAGTAACAATCATTATTTTTTTTAGTTTAACTATTATTATTATAAGGTTGGGTAAATTATGCAAATTTACCTAAAAGTTATTAAATTATCAAGACTTTAGATTTAAGTAAAATATTTAAATTAAGAATAAAAATATAAACATTGATAAGAAATGCAGAAGTGGTTAAATGAAAATAAAATATTTCAGATTATCGAGTTACATTTCAAATTTGTGCCAAAAATACTTTGACACTAATACTATTTTATACGAATGTTCAAATTATTCTACTCGTATGTGTGTTACATTACATTAACTTATATAATTTATCAAGACCTAATTTAAGACCTAATGTGTATAAATGTGTATAGACATAATATAGCATTTGTTCTAGTATTTTTCCTTATTATTATGTGTATACAAATACATAATTTTAGTTGAGATCTCTCAAATTCAAAAGCCTATGACGATACCTGTGTTTAATTGCACTTATATAATATTATATAACATTATTATATTAGCAGTATCACGATTGCAACTATTTCGTTTTACCGTCATCGTGTGACCCAGTACATGTTAAGTTAGCAATGAAACATTAAATATAATGACGAAAACATATTTATACAAGACAAACAAAACCGCATCAAAAAAAAGCGTTTTAGAGTAAAAACACCTTTTTCAAAATGTATTAGGAACACTGTTTTTCAGACAGTGCCGCCGATACAGTAATATAATTATCCTAAATAATACAGTTTGTCTGCGCAAATATCTTCTTTTGATTTTTTTAGGTAGCCTTAACTTTTTTAATAAATAATAATTAAAAATGTATGGTGTGTTTGTTTCCTAAATATTGATCACCATATGTTTTATAGTAAGTGGTTTTACGCTAAACCACATTTTAATGCTGTTTTGTTTGTTTTGTGTGGACGTGTTTTAATCGATGAAAACGTCCTTTTCACAAGTGATGGCGAGATCGGAAACTATATCTATGGACTACATCTTCAATCTTGTGTATAAATTACTATTATACAATAGGAACTATACTATGTTATAGATTATAGCTATATTATCAGTTTCGAATTGATTAACCTGTCTGTAACAGGTGTGTTATTTGTATACATTATGCAATATCTGTGTTGTATATTATAACGAAATAAATATTTTTTTCATTAATACTAACAATAATATTATATTGAACCACTTGTATTTAAATCATAATTAAATCACATTTTTTTTAATCTGATATAATTTAATATTAATATATGTATATATATGTTTTTTTTTACACATACTTCTAAACTTCTAGGGTTAACGGAATTTCTGAAAAACATTGAAATTTTAAAATATATACTACATATTTTTAGTTTGATGCTATAAAGACTTAATATATGTAATTATTTAAAATAATATCTACACATTAGCCATTATAGGTATATCTATACACATGCATCAATAATTATATAATAGCTGAATAATTTAGATTCGTATGATATTGTTAATTGCATTGAAAACCGATAAATTAACCAATTTAATAGTTTAATATAAGTTTGTTAGCTAAAATGTTGAAATGCACATTCATTTGGTAATGGATACTCATAAATTTACGTGGATATCGAATAAACTTTTTTGTTGCGAACATAAATGTGTTCGTACTTGTGATTGAATTTCCGTGAGCTTAATAATACGTCGGTAAACGTGGTTTTATTTATTTTTATTTTTAGGTCGTAAATTTGCCATTTTGTAAATAACACATATATAGAATTTGTTTCCCTGGTTGATATAAATCTATGTTGCTTTTATACCCACTTACAGAGCGAACGTACAATCACAGATTGAAAAAAAATCTGATAACTTCAAAATGCATTATTCGTTTTACGTGCAAAAGTCTAGTTGCAGTATACCGATTGCATCGGTAATGAATACATTAAAGCGTATTGCGAATAGCCGAAAATATAATATTTCATTACACATAAAACAATGGTATTTTTATTTTCATATAAAAATAAATAAAAATACGTATAAATAATCCTGACAAGAAAAAAGCAGTAGGTAGGTATCACACAGTTTTTTTTTTGGGTCCCAAGTTGAACGAAGACGAGCTGTAGAAACCTCGCCCGCCAAACGAAGGTATTATTCGGTCCGCGAGCAATATTTTCTTTTTTACAGCCATGAAAAGTGGGAATAGTGCGATTTTTCACGTATACGTGGTGAGAGTACGAAAAACTGGCCGAACTCACTGAACACAAGTATGTCCACGAAATAGGAGAGAAGTTTCAACTGTCGGGAAAACAAAGTATGACCTAGTTGTTTACTCTTATCCGGAGCAACGTGAGTGAAATAATTAATTGATCTCGGTTCTCTCTTTCGATGTGTTTCAATGTGTTTTTTCATCACTTCGGCATCAGAAAATAATAATAACAAAACATACGCACTCTCGTTGTCTCGTGTATTACGTGGTTTCTATAATATTGGAACTAATGCATTGATAATTTACCCTTAGAAACGTATATTACGTCATTATATATCACGGCCGCAGGACATTACGGAAAATGACGGTCACTAATTTAGCAAATGGATGATTTTTTTTCCCGTACTGTCCACTACGACGAGGGGGTGTAAAACACTTACCAAATTGTAAATCGTAAAGCTTTCATCTAACACCGCAAATGACACCAGGATATGATTACAGCTGCATAATATTTTGACTCATTCGTTTACGAGATTTTGTACTCATAGCGTTCTTAATCCAAACCGATTACCGTCTTTAATCTCAGCCCTTCCCTCGGGTTTTAATAATACAACATTTTAATGTACAAATGTAATTGATAGTACTATTATTTCCAGTAAAACAAAAATGTTATGATTTTATTGTTTCTCTAAAAAATAAAACTATTTCGATGCTTCGATTGCATTTCGAATTATTTATAAAACAGCTGTGAGGATTTTCTTGAATAAATACATTCATTTAATATTGTCTAAGTGGCCTTCCAAGGTTAGGTTACTGATAAGTTTGTATATTGTAAAAGAAGTATATTTAAATATATTTAAGTACATAATATATATATATATTATATTATATTATATTTAAATATAACTTAAATTATTTTACAAACCTCAGAGATAATATTAATATAATATGTTTAAATATGTCCAATATTGTATTTGATCAGTCATATGAATTCAAGAGCACCCGCAAGGGTTTCGGCGCATGTTAGTTGATATAAACATATCAAAATTTGTAAAAAAAAATCATATGTGCCGCATTATTAGACTTTAGACACCCTCCCCCCCCACCAATCTTTTATTTGTATTTCTGGGAACACCCTTGTATAAAATGACTAAATACATAATATTGTTCTTATTATCAGGATGTTTAGGAAAAAAACATTAATTTATTTTAGTAACACAATATTACTGAATATAATTATCTAAAACAATATGAATATAATAAATGAGAAAACGAATAAAACTTGAGGTTGAGTAATTTTTGCCAATAAAAATAAAGCAGTACGCCAGAAAGTCGCTGATTTATAATGATTAAACGTCCATAACACACTACGCCATTGGTAGAGCAGACAATAGAGGTTAGTGATGCGAAGGGAATATAGTAAAACGTTGAAGTGGTGAGACGTTACATAGTTACCAGAAACGATTTCAAGTAGAATGGCATATAAATATTTTTATGTCATTAAAGCAATATTTAAATGTACCCTCGTTTTATTTGTTACGTGTATAACAACAATTTCTTTTTATTGACCTTTTTTTGTTGTGTAGACTGTTCAGTTATTATATTGCATTTATTACTAAACAGATAGCAATAATAATATGTTAAATGTGTTAAATCAAAGCGTGCCCCATCAAATAAGCATTTTCATTATTATTATTATTATTATCACCATCATCACCTGCATGATGGTCTTCAATAACTTAAATATTAAAGGGAAAAACCTTTGTTCTACTAATTCGAGAGCGACTTTCGCGATGAGATCGAGTTTTTGCTCGTCAATCCCGTCGACAATATTATTATACAGACGTCACATAATGGCTCTTTTTACGTCCGTAATAACTACTTGCTAATGTCCGTAGGTATTTGGCCGGTCTTAACGAGGGTTCCGCACCGAAATCAGATTTCATCGACTCCGAGGCGACGGCGGTGCGTTCATCGAGGCGAATGGATTAGAGCGAACGACGCGACGACGGCGGCGAGAAATGCAAATAAAAATAATCATATTGTAGTTGTAGACGCTTTTGCGTGCATTAGGCTCGTTAGAAAATTACTTAAACAACCCGACAACGAAGCAGAGTCAAATTAAAAGAACTGATATTAACATAACGTTAACGTTGGATACCGTATTTAATTCAGGTTAAGACCTGAAAACGCAATGAGCTCTAACGTGTTATTAGTATTTTACTGGTGTAACTAACGCAGATAACCCGGGCCCACCCCTCTGCGCGGGCCGTGTATTTATAAACAATATTCACATAGCTCGTAGGCGGAGGGGAAGTTATGTGGGTAACCCTTATGTATATTATAATGTTCAAATGGTTAATGGCTTTAAATTTTTTCTTTTTTTTTTTTTAAAAAAACAATACATTATCAACTTTTTGCTGTGGGCACAGTGATTTTTGATTTCATAAATTTAAACGCTTCGACGACGAGTTGAAATCAAAAATCAGTCGTGAATGGATATGGAATCATTGAACATTTTTTTTTAAATCGAGAACGTGCATAGGGATCAGGGACCCTTTGAAACGCACTGATACGACTTATTATTTATCATGGACGTGTATATTCTGATATCCTCGGTTCTTATAAACGGTTGTTAGGCAGTCTGTGCACCAAAATAATAAATTGACCCATTATTACCTTAACCCAGTGTTTTTTTTGATTTTTTGAAAAGACTCATTTTACCGGTCACGAAGTATTATCATGGTACAGCAAATAGTGACATCGCCGAATCGCATTAGATCGATTGCAATGGCCAATAGGTATAATAGTAATATTACTATAATATTTGAAAACATTACTACTCAACCTCCATCTTGATCTCTATACATTTATCACCTATAGTGTTAATGAACTTATAAATAGAATATTCAATAGACGAATAGACGATTCAATTGCGCGTATCGTTATTATCTCATGTACGTTTCCTTGGATGTGGAGTGGCATGAACGATTTTGGTTTTACTCAAGTGTTTTTGGTGTTAATACTTTTCCTGTTTTTGAAAATAATTAAATAGTTTTGTGTTCAATATAAAAATTGTTATTTTTGTAATCCATCGAAAAAATATTGTAGGTAATTTCTGTTTTAAGAACTGGATTTGTTGGTTTACCTCTTATAAAGGTTATTGGACGCAAAAATTCCGATTAAAATGAATAGACGGTCTCATATACAAAATTACCTAAAAAAATATCTAGAACTTGGCTATAATTTTCTAACTAGCTTTCAACATTGTTTAACAAAGCTAAATCCTAAATGCATATTGTTGGGCAAGTGAGAGTTTATGCATTGGACATTAAACTGTAGGTAGTTTTCGCCACGTGCTTTGCACAACAAATTTTAAAGCTTTTTGAACCTTTATTATCAAACTCCAACAATGTCCATCAAGTCCTTTAGTAAGATTTGTTGGAACGTTTATGGAAAGTTGTGCAAACTCCTTATAGTGCTTCACGTACCACGATCTAAAATGGGTTAAACTGTCATCTAAAATCATATTATTGTAATAATAATTGACCATTGTTAACCGTGGCGTTAAGGTAAAGCATTATTTTAATAATTTAATCACAGCTGTTTTGTTTTTTTGAGACATAAATTTCGTTTAAAGCGTATTTACTGGTGAATCTCTTTTTAACCAAAAATTAATTTCCTCTTGTACATCATAATATCATTGAATCGTCCAAAACTTTGTATTATAATACTGCAATAACGATGAGATAACCCATTAAATTGTAATTCTTATTACTATTTTGTATCACCCTTGTACCTACTATATAATAATATTATTCTATAAGTAATATACCAAATAATAAAAGAAATCAAAATTGTTAAATTAATAAAAAAAAACAATTTATAATGGAAATCGTTTTCTTCCATATGTGTCCATAAAATCTGATATTTACACATGTATAAATATAGTAGTACTTAATCAATTTTCATTAAAAGACACTTTTATTTTTTTTTCCATTTTATTTTTAGCTTTTTTACCCTGCGTGGGATATAATGAAGAAATTCAATAAATGAACCAGAAAAATGTATAATAAATAATTATAAATATATTATTTATCAATAATATGTACCTGCAATATGAATATTGTGCATCGAATTCAATACTTTACGCAGCCCTAGAAACAGGTGAATAGCGATACCAAAACTGTTTAGGGGTTCGTTGCAGATATGTTGAACACTGATTGAAATACTACCGTATGCCGGAAAAAAGAAAGGAAAAAACAATAAGGAAATTAGGAAACGCGAGCGCGTATTGTAACTTTGCAGCTGAAAAACGAATAGACTGGTGGCGGCCACGCTCATCCCCTACGCCATATTATAGGGGGGGTTTTCCAGCTTTTTTGGCGGCCACATGCTTCTCTGGGGTTCGGCTATGCTGGAGTGCGTAATAATTAAACGCTTGGTGTGGCGCGCCTCGTTGAATATCAATCGACCTGCAGCCGATCGTAAATAAACCGAAAACCTCAAGAATTTTTTCAGCAGCGGTGGGCGGGGACGCTTTTATTTCGCGTTCTACCCTCAGTTCCATCCCCCCCTGAGTACAACAGCACTTGTATAACCCGCGACTCTCTTGCGCAGCACACCGCTTAACCTACCCCGCCCTGCACCATCACCAACCACTGCAAGCTTAACAATCACTCCCCTCATGCCACGACACACACACACACACACACACACACACACGAACGGGTGTGCTCAGTACGATATATAGTTTTTCGGAAAACTGTTATACACTCACACACACACACACACACACCCACACACGCCTCTCACGCCTTTGGAGTAAATTACAGCCGTTATAAACTTGCCAGCGCAACAAACGATCTCGTCGATCGTCCCGCAGCGAGTTATTATCATTGCTTCCGAGAGAAACTTCAACTCCCCACCCCCCATTTGCCCACTGCACACGGCCAATCGAAGAGTTTGCGGAGCATGCAAGAGGTCGTAAGTCCTGTTGCGTTTTACCGATGTTGGTCTGAAACGATATTTGCAAGTTGTATCCGTCACTAGACGGACGGATATTTTAATTACAGCTGGCCACTTTTACCTACAATGCACACACACACATATATATTTATAGTATATACAATTAAGAACTGTTAACGAGTGTTCTCAAGAAAAATAATAACATATATATGTGCAGTACACATACACACACACACACACACACACACACGTGTAGTACCTATGTTGTATTGTAAAGTGATATCGGTTGGAGGTGTAGCCCTCGTAAAAGTGCAAAGAAAAAAATTATTATTATTTACACCATAAAATAATAATATATACGTACGTGCGGCACGGGATTCTATTTGGACGAGACGCGAAACGTTTCAAATTACACGGGATAAAGCTCGTTAGATTTATTAGAACTCTACAACGGTATCTGGTATTGTAATAATATGCAAATTAATAATATATTGGTGCAGATGTACAAATTAAATAAATCACGCTTAATTCAAAGACGGTACACACAATTCATATACTTAAATGATTGAAATATAAATATATTTAATTATAAAGTTCAATAATAGAAATACAACATTACAACTACCTATACTATTTGATAAATAACTATATAAGTATCAAAAACAATATTTCAAAATTTTTAAATGATTTTATTTTTCAGGGTATGATCGCATTTTTTTAACCATAAAATAGACAATTAACCAATAATACATATTAATATACAATAGGATACGTAATAACCCAGATAACAATTCGTCATCTGAAAATATTATTATTTTATTATCATTACAAAATGCTGTCTAGGTAGACTTTCCATTTATTAATTCATATTTAGTTTCATAAAATAATAAATAAACAAACAATTCCAAATAAAATCAAAACTAAAACTTATGTTTAAATTTAATAAGAAAAATTTACCGTGTGGACAATTGTTTACTCATTACAGAAATTTAGATCACTGAACAATTATTGTATTCGCGGTTAGCAATGACAGCAACCAGAAAAATAAAAATACTTTAAAGCTTATTTTTAAAATTAGGAATGGAAATATTTAGTATGCTGTACTAAATGCAATGTTCGATAATTTAAAATTTAAAATATATAATTTATGTTATATATTATAGGAATTGATTTAACATTTTAATTTGGTAATAAAACAAAATAATACCTACGTAGCCAAATATGTATTTAATATAGTTCATAAATAGAATATCTGAAAATATATTGCTAATATTTTTACAGATTATTTTATAATTATATTAAAAACGTTTATGATAGTAAATATAGTAGGTTTATACATATATGGGCATACTATATTATATTTTTATTTATTTTCATTACTAAACGAATTGGTTTTATGAACAATTTTATGAAACATAAATGTTATCAGGCAGATTGGATAAAATGTTTCCATTTGGCATACAAACAAATACAAGAAACTTATTGAGTTTGTGCCGAAGTATAATCAAACATATTGATTATGCGCTTATTAAATAAATAAATATTACATAAAATAGTTTGTTTATGGTTGTGTTGATTAATCATTAAATCACTGCTGTAAACCTATATAATCATAAAAAAATCATGTTAATTTTTTATTTCTTGAATATTTATACATTATATTATATTGTGTATTATTATTGTTATTGTAGTGGTTATTGTTGTTTAATGCTTACGAAGACGTATTAAGTCTCAACAGAAAACACGAATACATACAAAAAACCACAGTCGTGTAAAATACTAAAGTGTGTTCTGAACTAATTTTACGAAATTGTTATTTTAAAGCGTACTCACATTTTAACACATTGCATATGAAAATTTGGTAATAAATTAATAGAATATTAAGTTATTTCATTATTCGTAACATTTTGTGGGAATAAACTGCCATGTACACTTAATTTCTAAAAGAAAAAAACAAAAATATGCCATATCTTAGCATAATGAAAATAACTCATGTAAATATAATGTATAGGTTGTGTTAGGTTAAGTTGAGTCATCCAGAAGTCTTCCATATGTATCCAAGATAAATTCGATAAAACTGTGAAAAAATGTTGATTATTATTAAAAATATGCATATATTTTTATTTTTCTCGAAGATGCTATGAACTTAAGTTTAGGAACAGAAAAATTAAATACCTTATAATTAATAAACTAAACAATTTTTAAGAATTCTTTCGCTTGAGGTAGTGAATTAGTTTCGATAGGTATTAGCACCAGATATTTAGCACGAGAGATAAATTAAGTGTTCCAAAATAATAGACGATTATAATATTGCTCGTTGACTTTTCAATGACTTAAATTTCAAGTTTAGTTATCGAATGATTATTTTGATTGTCTATGAAACTTTTGAATGCAAACTAATTTGAATGGTCTCGCATAACTACGCCCACAGTCTTTTGCTTTTCCCTGTACCATTTCATTAACTAAGCTATACCAAATACATTGGCTATTTACGTCATAATAAGCCCATAGAGTTTTCTAATTATAGTTTGACACAATCATATTATGTTATTCAGTGTTAATGTTTAATAAAAGCCATAGTTTAAGTATGACTTCCTATTATATTGCTTCATATTTTAGTGTGGTACAACAATCATAAGGTTCCAAAATGTACATCATTTTGTACTTAAAACAGCTGGAGCATCAAATGTAAAAAAAAAGATAAATACAAGTTTAAGACAACAATATGGATTTCACAATCAAACGTTTTTAATTGCATTAAATGTAGAAGATTATTTAAATATTATTTTTGTGTACATATTTAAAGATCATAAAGTAGTTTTCTAATTTTGTCACTTACTAAAATATAATCGAAAATCTTAAATTAACTTTTGAGATTTTACCCAAAATATTTATATTAATTAATAAGTCAGTTTATGTTTGAGTGAAGCATTTTATTTTATTCAAACATTGTGAAAACAGTATAATTTGAATGTAGGTATGGATAAGCAAAAACTTAGGTAAAATCCAATAGCTCGTTCTGCTTTAAACTTCAAATACCTTAGAGTCGTGATATAATTTGACATTTGACACGTTTTAAACTTTTAATACTTCTTCCAAAAGTTCGGAAGAGCTAAATAGAAGCTAAAACAGAATTTCTTCATCATCGTTTACGTATAAAATAATATACTTAACTCAAGAAATATTTTTTGATGTCAAATATATATAATCGAAAATACACTTATTTAAGACTCAGTAGGCATTTCATATAAATGCGAAAACTTACAAGTATATCGCATTGTGTTCAATACATAACAAAATTGTTTACTGCAATAATTAAATGATTAATATAATAATTCTATTTTCGTTTACTATTGACAGTAGTTATACATAAATACTTTGTTAATCTGCACTTAAAATGTACAGTTATTACAAATACCATTACAAGTTTTTGAGCGAACATATTATATTGTCACGTGGATTAATAATTTTCGGAGTGCTATACAAATATATACACTTCGATTTATTGATGTTGAACTCTAATTATAGTTGTTATCAAAGCAGTTATTAAAATTATGATTAGGATTAGAGTACAAAAAGGAACTATTCCTGTACAAGACATGATAAGCATATTTTCATCAGCGCAACTAATAATTCTTTGGATTAACCTGTAAGTTAAACAATCAATTCATATAAATAATAAACATTATTATAGGACCAAGAAACATTGTCGAGGAATATTATGCATAATTTGTAATTGATTACTATTATTATTTATTTCAACTAATATTTTTATTATGTTTCACACTTTATGAGATGAATATGATTTTAATAAACTACAAATGATCACACCACTAGGCTCTAGGTCTCATTTGAGATTATTTTTCTTAAAACTATGTTGTGACTAACATAAGACACGATTCGAATAGAAATAATTTTTATTCAATAATTGTAATATTTTGCAACTGAAGTATTTCTTGTCTTCTTGAACATTTTAATTATTTATGAATGATAAATGGTTGATAATTCGAACATTTATAGGAGGATCACTTGGTTTTTACAATGAAATAAGTACCATACTTTTTATTAAACCAACTGGGAAATATAGGTACTCTGTGCGAGATTTGTTAAAATATATGTAATAACACTAATAACTTACATCATATCGTCTTTGAAGTATTTTTATTTTATTTTATACCTACCCGCATCAATAAGTTAGATAATCCACGTTAAAAAAATATGGTTTTTCTTCAATTTTTGTTTTATGTTACAGAAAAAATGTGTATTCATAGTCATATTTATTATATCAAAATGTTCAAAGTTTTTCATCAAAACCATTAATATATCTAATATCACGTTCTATATATTAACACATACTTGAACGAAAAAATAAACATTTCATTTCATTTTCAATCAAATTATCCTTATCTTTTTATACTCTGTTTATTATATATTTATTGCATTACTTACGTATAACTTAATTTATAATTTTCCATACAGAGTTTTTTCATTACCTGTTGTGATTAGTATTTTTCTGATAATTTAATATTTTTGGTATTTCAATTAACATATTTAATACGTTTCTAAAACTATTGAATTTTAATTTCAAACCTCTGTCAAATGGTCTTTTACGTAATTTATTGTGTAAAAGATTTATTTTCATTAAAGAAACAATTAAACCCTGAATTATCCATTCTTTGACCTATATTTCTAAAAATCCTAATAACTTTGTTAGTTCAAATGGCAATGAATTGATGTATTTTCCCTATTTTGTTACTTAGTACAAGTTTCATAGTTTCGTCATAGTATTAATATTAATATTTCCTAATACCCAATTTTTAGAATTAATGAGCATACTTTAAGTTGTCCGTGTTGATTTTACTATCTCAGATAATTCTATATAAACTGCTATGTACTATGTTTAATAAAAATATCTGTAGAAAATTGTCGGTAATATCCTTAAACCTTACATAGTTATCTACCTACTCAAATACCAGCCCTGCTTATTATTTTAAATTGTACGCATCTTGAACCGAGATGAAGGGTACTAACAAGTAATAAGTGACTGAGGGACATTATGCATGTATGCAATTATAATGTATAATACATAGATGTAGTTTAAACTACAAGCCAGATCCAGCCATTTGTGAAGGTGATTTGAATTTACAGCACCTGTCTATGTAGGCCAGTAAAGTCAAAATCTTTTGCTCAAGTTTTATCAATATTTAGTATGTCATTTTTAAGTAGTGGCAAGCATAAATTAAAATTTGTAAGTCACCATTACTTTAATTATCCCTGTGAATATAAGAGAATGAGTGGGTATGGTAGTATCTGAGTTTAAAATGTACAAACTTAAAATAATCAATTTCATTATTAATACTTTATTATTAATAAATGTATGATCAATTCATGATTTTGTATCATTTAAAACTACGGTTATACTCGGGTTATTAATCTAGTTTTTTAGTATACATATTTATACACAAAAAACTAGCTAATTTACATGATATTAAGGTACTCTTGTTAAAATTGAATTATTTAAAATATCAGTATCAATTCTGTCATACAATTTAATGCTATAATATGATTTATTAATATTATTAAGATACGGTTCTAACCCATTTAAAACAAACCATTTATGTTATAAGGTGACCTATAAACTTCAATCATCATGTATCTTGTTAAAGTATTCAACTTTAATTTTAGAAAATCACAATTTGTACTCATCATTAGGATTACTTACGCAGTTGTTGATTTTATATTTTCATTAGATACCTGACTACTTAAAAATAAATAGTAACTCCATAACTTTTATTTAATTTTCCTACTGCGTTAATTGTTCACAAGATAACAATACATTTAATAACAGATTTAAAATCATAATCTGGTCAAGTTTCATTTTAAACTTTAATATCAAAAAATAATGAAAATTCATCTAAATGCTGTCCTACTACTAATATTCATTGCAAAAATAGATAACCTATTTGTATTGGTAACAGTATGCCTATTACCTAAAGTGCATTATAAAAATAATCTAAAATAATTGGATTTATATTATTTAACAAATTTAGTATTCAAATATTAATTTACAATTATAAAAACTTACTTGTATGACTTGTACTATGATCGAACAAAAAGTCATCATTGGCTGTTTTATATGTACTTTTTTTATTTCAACACAGTTTCCTATATTATATTAGCATATTGCTCTCAAACACCAATTTTTCGTTTCATTTTATTATTTTTTCATTATGTTTTTTATAATAATTACATTATTATTTGTTTACATTAATATTTGTTGTTTCATTTATATTTTAATAGTAATTTCAACTTAAACAACAATTAAATAATTAATTAATTAATTAATTAATAAATAATAATAAAATAAAAATACTAATACATTTTATAAATTAGAATTAAAATACTTTGTTGTTGTGGAAAATGCATGAACAATATTTTCATATTTTATTCATTATTAAAGTTAGTTGTATAAATTGTAAGTGAACCAACACATTTTTGCTTACAGATGTTTCATAATAATTTGTTTAAATAAAAAAAATAAGCATGCTAAAGACGGTATCTACACAAGTTAATAATAAGAAATGTATGGTCACGAAAGATGTGTTTAAATATTTTATAGAATAAGGATAAAATATATAATATAGCTAAGATAGAACTAAAAAATTTATATATATTTTTTTTATTATTATTGATAAAATACCCTCGGCAACATGGACAACGTGAAATAAATTGAACTATACTGCACAAAATATGATATAACTGAATGAAAAAATTGACTCAGGTTTATTACACAACAATAATATGAATTGACGTTTTTCGATGATGTATATTTTGTTTTCATAAAACTATGATTCCAAAATTCCAGGTCCTTACAGACCTCACTAAATTTACGGTCATATACCTACATTTAGAAAACAAATTTAATAGGTACTTTTGATCTAAAAATATTATAATATTATAATTTTTTTTGTTTTTATTACTAAAAAAATTCCCTCTGCGTTCGGCGACATAGGCTATTGGAGTACAATACAAGTAAACTGAATTTCTAATGATTAAGATATAATATATAAAATACAATATTGTCTAGCTTTTAATTATTAATAAAGATATAGTATTTTAAAAGTTTATGTACATTTTTAAAATTAACGGTTTGCTTTGTAGATTCGATTTTTTGATGAAATCAATAGTGGCTGATAGATAGTCTGGAAGTATTGAGTTTGATCTGGGTTCGGTGTACCCATGTCCGACTTTTCTGTCATTTTGTTGCGTAATATTATTATGTTATCATAATTTTTAGTAACTTTTTAGGACAGCAAATTATTATATAATATAAAATATTATATATACGTAGCAAACTAGGCACAACCTACCTTAGCCTAACCTAACCTATCGGGTATTTTCATGCCATTCAATATATTTTCTTTTCATACTATATTTTATACTAGAAACTTGGGAAAATATTTTTTGAAGTTAGAATAAGTTGGGTATTATAAAGATGATTTTAAGTATTACAGTCACTATATATACTATACAGTACTTATTATTCGATCTAGTTCTTAAATGTTCACAAATAAGTAATATTTAAATTGCAATAAATTACTATAAGTATTGGTTTAAAACTATTTTTGAACTTCCTTGATTATGGTTCACTCTAAATGTTAATATCCACACATATTTTATAACAATAAATAATATTAGGAAGAAATATTTTGAGTTTCGATTAAATACATTTAGCGTTAACTGCCTATTTAAATATCAGTATAATAAGTTATTTCATAAACCAAAATGATTAACTAAAAGAGAATTAATTTGATTTAATTTTTGTAACATATATAAAGCAATAATTTAAAACCAATGAGTATTAAAATTAAAATCATAAAAAAAATATTTGTTGAACAGTGAAGGTATTTAAAAAAAAAACTTTAATCGTTCATAAAATTAATCTAGATGCACGCGATGAATTCTTGTAAGTATTTTTTTCTTATTATAAAATAATAATTTTAATATATCAAAATAATATAATGCGCAATATAGAGTCTAATGAAATAATAATCATTTCAGGTTCCGTCGGAAAATGTATTAAATCAATAACTTCTTTGTTTTCACGTTCTTTCCATCTCTGTGTAGGTATTTGCTTCCATCAGTTTTCAAAAATTAATAAATTCGTAATAATAATGAGCAAAGTTATCGAGTCTGGTGTGCACTCGGGAAATGAATTTGATACTGTGTCCTGCTGTAGCCGAATAAATAATGAAAATAATATAACCCCAAGGCCAATGATGTTCTTCCACGTTGTTTTATAATTTCATCCGGCCGCTTGGGAATTCCTCGTTTCATATTACACAGCGTGAAAAATACACACCTCAACTTCGCTGTCCAAAAACATTTACGAAACAGAATAATTAGGAATTTAGAATTTGTCGTATGAGTTTGAACTATGTAGATGTATGGAATAAATAGATACTAGACCTTATTCATCGAGACCGGGCCATGTTCATATCTTAACATAATATTGAATTATAATATTCTTCAAAGTTAAAATCATTTTCTACTTTGCTTGTATGTTTTGTATCAATAGTTGCTATTGTGTGACTTTTTAAATTGAAATAATATTTAAAATATATTAATTATATTATTAAATTATGTATAGTATTTACTATTTATATATTATCTGATTAGGTGTCTCAATATTTTTTTAATCAAAACATATCATTTTTAAGATAAAATGTATCTTCTTAATAAGATTTCAGACGTAGCTATACTTAGTACAAATCACCAACTCGTGAAATTGTCATGGGTAAAAACTAACAATAAGAAGTAATAATTTCAAATTATTTAACATTAAAAATCTAGAGTATTTTTTTACAATATAAAATATCCAATGTGTAGGAACTTTGATCTATTTGTTCGGTATGTCAATAGAATGAAGGATTTCGATGATATTATAATAAGTATGATTAATGATGATTTGTAACCCGACGGTTATAGACAAATATTTAATGTCAATATATACATATATATTTAGGCCCTGTGTCCCTATGTTAAATTTGTTGGATTTAATTCGGAGCCAATCAATAGATTTTTAGATAATTCAATCATTACCAATAAATAAACGACTTTCATTGAATTTACCTATACTTCCTATACTTGCGTTTTCGTTCAGTGTGGTGAGCAGACTTTGAGTTTTAACCGCTCGTAATTCGAAATTCGACGCAAAGATTGCCACTGATTATACACGTTCAACTCGTTGCATGGACCCCAAACTCTTTAATAAATTAATCGCAATAAATTACATGGAAACGTGTAATCAGCCGAGCACATGATTTATGAACGCGGGTCAAGTTTGACAACGACCCAAAACCGACCACTTAATAGCCCTTAAGCCATATAATGTAATATAATAATATTATACATGCATACAGATATTGTACAAACGCTTCGAAAAATAAAAATTATTTTCAATCGACAAATTTGTGGGCAGTGCTGTTTTAATTATTATTGAGTCACCAACAGCAGTCGTTGCAGAATATCATTAAACGAGGATAATATGCCAATATGGTATTCATTCGTTGCGTGTAAGTGCAATTCAATACAACTCGTTTTATAAATTTCATACTTACTAAACGAATTTCAAATGTATAGGTACTCTTTGAATTTGGTTTGTTATAACTTTTTTTCACACAGCAGTGTGGAACTGCAAACCGTATAAGTAGGTATTTAATATCGACTCGTAGTCTTCGCGTTAAAAATCACTCAAAAGTCGAAGCACAGTGTTAATGATTGTAGCAAACATTTAAATAGACCTCTTGATTATCTCGTTCTAATTTCAGTACAACCGTAATACGTTTCAAAATAAAAATGCAGAGTGGAGGAGTAATCAAATGTTAATTTGTTTTTAGAAACGACGATAGCGGCACCTGACTATAAAACATAACAAAGAGAAAAAATAATTTTTTTGTGCTCTCGCTGTATTTTTAATGTCATAAATTTAAGTTAAAATGTTATTGTATTATCCTAATGAATATATACGATGAGATAGCTACTGGCATTTATATGTACAAACAAATTAGAACCGTACACGTATTTTCAGGTCATGGCACAACGGGATCAGTTATTTTTGTGTTCACAGTTTAATTTAGCCCATGCCTAATAGTTGAATCACTAAATATGTATTAACCGTTTTGCTGATTTTTGATTCAACTGGTTTTCCGCATCAGAATAAACAAAATATCAAAAAAATAATTATCTGTTAATCACCTAACGATTTCAGGTAAGTATATAAACAAAATTGTTATATTTTATATTTTTGTATACATTCATAAAACAATAATCATTATTTTTAATATTCAACAAAATACACACTTAAAATTAAGTACCTAATTTATACGGTTCGAACGAAATTCTGAGACCTTATACGAAGTCCATAATAAAAAGAAGCTTAAAGTTAATTGCTACTTGAAAACGTATTGGATATGGCCAAGGTTTTATTAAATATGCTAGCAAAAAGCCAATGACCATAGAATAATAAAGTGGATATTTCCAAAAATAATACTTATTTCATATTATAGTACAGCAGTAAATAATTATTTGCTTTAAAAATAAAATATTAGAATCATGAAATGCGCTATTCAATTCTAATCAATAATAATGAATAAATAATATATTTGGACGTTGAGATATTTTTACAATCAATAAACAAAGAGTAATGAATTAACCATATAATAAATTGTATTATTTTAGCTCCTTGTTGTCGCAATTACACATATAAATAAATGTATTAAAGGTTAGTTCATGAATTTCAAAATTTGAAGCTTTCTAACACTTATAATTTATTGCTGTTAAATACTGCAATTTCTTCGATGTAGATATTCAACTTTTATGTAAAACTAAAGGTCTCGAAGAACAGAATACAATATAAATTATAAATAAAGGTATAAAGCAATATATAGTCTTACTATCTGTAAAACTTTTCGCTGGATGTATATTTCATTTTTATTTAATATCATAAAAAATAGTTTTGTAACTTTGAAAAAAATGCTTAAATAAAATAACAATTTAATATATAATTTAAAAAAAGCTGAAAGAAAAAAATGAAGATGTATAGTGTTCAGTGAATTTTTAATAATCGGTAAGCACATACGATATTACATTAAATAAAATTCATAAGATACAGAAGTTGCTATACTTCAAGTTTAGTGTGTATAACTTAGTCAAAGTAATGTAGAACATTTATTTATTTTAAAATTGAAAATTATATCATACAGCTATTATTATCACGTGTCAAGACATATTAATATGTATTGGCATATAATAATTTTAAATAATTTAAAATTAAAATAATTGTATTCATCAACTCGAAACATAATTTGAATAGAACTCTTGAAAATAATAGAATTTGTTTTGACGTCTCTATTTAATTTTATTCGATTTAATAAATTTTATAATGCAAAATATGATTAATTAATGTTGTTATAAAACAATAATACCAATGCGTCCCTTCCTTCCAATGGCTTATCCGATACAGCCAAAATTAGGTTAGATTTCTCAAGTTGAATCTAATAATGAATAATACAAATATTAAATAACATTGTGTATTTTTGTCTTACAAACGGATTAGTCATATTCAAATAAAAAAATATTTCTTCAGTTCTCCCAATAGACTCGACTTGGTTAGAATGGCTCAAAATATAAAAAACAACGTTATCGATACGTCATAACAAGACTGGAGTTGAGTATCTATTGAGTTAATAGTCATAAACCATAATCAATTATAATGGTAAAAAACAAATACATTTTCATAAATTATTGGAGGCTTATACACAGTGACTATATTAACTATATAATGAAGTGGAAAAAGACACTATACAACATTATAATATTGAAAACAAGAAGAATAAAATTGAATTCTCAAGATTATTCGATTATAATCATGACGACAGCAATAATTTGAATAGTCACTTGTTATAGGTACTTACTCATTACACTCTCTGTTAAATTTAACCTATTTTCAGAAAAGCTAATACAATAAAGCATAAAAAATGTATTTAAAAAAATTTAATAAAATATGAAAAACACAAAAAAAAAATATAGACGATTACGAAACTGACAGACTGGACCAAAATATTATGCTTAATTTATTAGTAGTGTCATTTCGTTTTTAAAACAATTTTTCGTTAATTAGTGAATTTAATAAGTTTAGTCATATTATATTCGTTTGACAATTTGTCGTTTCAAACTATTAATTTCGGTGATATTAAATTTATTATGATACCAAAATGTACTAACTAGATTATTATTATTTATAAACTAATTACAGTGACATAACATTGTTAACTTCACAGAAAAGAGGTTGAAAATATACCTTTGTAGTGTGAACTGCAATTTTTACTTAAATAATATAAATTACAATTAATGAGATGCAAATTAATTAATTAATTATTTTTCACATGCCTATTAAATATTAAATGCATTGCATTCATTACAATTGTATATTAGGTAAGTAGCAATAGTTTATTTTTATAACAAAGAAAATTATATTTTTCTAGTCTGCACGATCTTTTAAAATTTTATAATTATTGATTTTTAAGCACCTTCTTTCTTTATGTTCATTCATAAATGATTCATACAATCATCTGTACGTATTTATTTTAGTTATAACATATTTAAAAAATATAATAACTACAAAAATGTTCTATTCATTTTGAAAATGAACTTAATTTATAAAATTAAAACCGTTTACCTAATATACTTAATAATGTAGTAATGTATAGTAGTTGAGTTTGCCTATTGACCAAATAATAATACACTGCATTTGCTTGGTTATTTATTATTCATGGTTCATGCAGTATAAATGTATAATAGTCATAATCAGAATACAATTAGCACTTTCTAGTTTCCATCAACTGCTCCTATGTAAACCATTACTGACCAAAATTACATCAAATATAATGTTTCGTATCATCAATCATTGTTTCATTAGTAGAGTAAGCATAGATAATTGATATTATATTATAATAATCAATCCTTAACAGGTAATATATATATTTTTTTAAGTATAAAAACGCTGTTACCTCCGATGTTACCTATATGATTTTAGATTTTGACCAAAGCAATGAATGTATTGATATAAAAAATCGTGTTTTTTTTCCAAATATACTTTTTATAGCTGAAAAAACGCTTCTATCGTAAATATTAATAAATATTAAGCGAATAAAATTGGATCTAGTTTGGATTTCGAGACGTATTAAGAGTAAAATATTCTCATTTCTCAATACTTTTCAAAATAACTCGGAAAAACTAGGAAAGTTGATTTGGAGTTTGTATAGAAAATAACGAGAAAATCTCATCAGCCATTATATACGTCACTATACCTAAGTATGTGTCAAATTCGAACACACATCGAAGATACATTTTGCATACGATATTAGTACATTACCAACGTAAACGATTATGAACGGAGAAAGTCTGTCACCTATATTTGTAAGGATATAATATTAGATATTTATATTGATATTGATAATATATTTTCGCTATAGCAATAAGGAATTTTATTTTGAATTCATTGTTGACGATAAAAAATATATAATATATTATAGAAATAATTATCATAATGTTACGCAATTTAATATCACTAGCTGTTATTAATTTAATAATCAATACCAGCGGCACGTAGAATGCTGAAAATAGGTTCGTGGTGTAAATAGCTTAAAATTAACCCAAATATTTTAAAATGTAATTATGTATAATAAATAATTAATAATTATATACGTAATGGCAAAAACTTTTAAGCCCCTAAGAATAATATTTTTTCTAAATTGGTTCAAAATAACTGAAGTCGTTATTTTTCGTTTAAATACTTAACCTAACTTAACCTTGTAATGTCCACCTATATAAAAAAAAATACTTTGCATTTGTATTTGGAGATTTTGAGGTATCCGTAAGAAAAATTAAGGTGAAACCTTGTACAGTTGCACCTACACTCTTTGGAAAAAAAAATATTCAATTTTGAACATTGAAACACCTAAGATAACAACCGTTAGGTACTTAAGTACAGTAATTGCATAGTAGGAAAATTATAAAATCAGTTATGAGATCATAAATAATGCAAAATCAGTAAGTAGCTAAAAAAGTCTTAAAAAAAGGATAGAAAAAGAAACGTCATGAAAATTAATGTAGTTCCAATTATTGTGACTGATGTTGAATAGCTGTTGCAACTTGCAGTTGTAAACAAAAATTTATATAATGAACAAAATTATTTTTGTTTAGAAATTAGAATTAACAAATACGGTTGAGCGATAAACTGATGAGTGATAAATAGATAAGATCACTATATGAAAGGTTACCATTTTCACAACATATTATATAGAAATATTCAAATATAATAAAAATATAAAATTGTTAGATATGATATAATTGTTTTTTAGTTTTTGAAATATAAATTATAAATCAGAGGTATTAAGTTCTAACGTGTAGATGAATGAAATTCATAATTTAATCATAAGAAAACAGCTAAATTAGTAGGCAACTATGAATTAAACTGTATCAAAAAATAATATTATTTAAATGTCTATTTTAAAATTCATGTCATTTTTTAACAATAACTGTCTAGGTTCCTATTTTTATAAATTTGTATGACACAAATATCTTTTGTTTAAAAAAAATGTAGAATAATAATTATATATTTTAAGTGTTTATCGATAAACTTTCTTTAGCAATCAACATATAGTGGTTATTGTTTTACTTTTATGTACTATACGAGTAACACTGTAGTATGAACGACTATTCACAATCGTATTTAAAATACCATGATTTATAATAAAACTATTTCTTGTTCCGAGGTACTCACAAATTCCCAACACTATATTATCTCTTTTGTTTTTAGTAATTTCTTAAAAATAAACATAAATAGGTTCTTTTAACAGTTAGCATAAAAAAAATAGTTCAGAAATATTTTAACTGAAAAATCGATATGCTAATAGCCGCTAAAACCAGTATTACACTTAGATGTTAATTAGGCTATATCAGATTAAAAATCATATAATAATTATAACATTGTACATTGGATTGACTTTTATAACAATATTATTATGATTTATGATTAAATTGCATGCAATTAAATTGTTTCTTACTCATGCATGTATATTGATTAGACTGAAAGCCGACTACCTATTGTATTTATTTTTTTTTTATCCGGATCTCAAACATCGCTTAAGTTTGTTTTTCAGCAAATTTTGAGAGCACTGGAAAAAGTCCTCAAGAAATACATTATTAGTTGATAAGAAAAAGAAATACTTGTCAAACCTTGTATTGGTCCTTTTGATTAATATATATTTTATCCAAATCAGCTGAGATGTGTCGATAGAGTTTTAAAGACAGAAGTAATCGTTTTCTCAGACTACAGGTACGTCATATACTCATATTAGTATGATAATAAATACGTAAAGAATATTAAAAAAAAAAAAAACTGTTACTTAAATTAAGCAACCAAATTCAGAGTTTATAAAAAATTTACAAATACTTAAGTTCTATTGTTGTGGAAGTTCATATAGACAATTTAAAATATAAATAATATATTAATTTTAAATACGAATACCACCTGTTATAGTATTTGTTATAATTCAAGCAATAATACTCTCTATGGCATTGATTCTATGCGATAAACATACATAAAGTATTAACTATTCGTATATTATAAATTTATAAAGGGGTTTAAAAGTGTTTAGGACTGAGATTAATTTGGGTCCAAAGCCTTGGCAAAAATAACGAGATTACGTCATTCGTCTTCAAATGTTGGGTTTATTTTTATTATTATTATTACTAAGCTTTAATACAATAAGTATGCTTGAAATAGCAATTTCAACACTAAAAATAAAAAAGTCTACACATTAATTTACATATATTTAAAAAAATAAAAATAAGAACAATGAATTAAAATATTACATTATACACACAACCATATTATATCCTGAAGTAGACATAAAGTAAAATTATATCTTAATAAACATAATTATATATAGTTTTATAAGGATTAACCCAATTGCAGTTGTTAATTAAATACTTTGAAAGTTAAGATGCCAAATATATAATTATGATTATTATTATATATTGACCAACAATACCGAGTGGTGATAAGCTTTCGATTTACATCCCAAATAATTTATTTTACAATAATAAATTACAGTACTACCTTAGTAAAAAAATATGACGTCTTAACTTAGATTTGATACATATGCATACAGTCAATGCATATAAATAATGTTATTATTTTCTTCAATAGTTTTCCCTTATTCAGTTAATTTAATATTATATAAAGCTGTTAGTAAACATGAAAGCAGAATATTATTTAACACTGAACTAAAATTCTCAGATTTTGAAATTAGAAATTGAAAAAAATTCATGCTCAAATTAATTTTTTGGAACAAGAAAACCTTGTCAATAATACTCAAATATCTTTCATTCCAATAACTTGTAACTGAATGACATTTCGATCTCAATGATAGAGGTGTGGTTGGCGACTACATATAGTAAAAATATGATAAATGTCCTTAGCAGGTACAGTACAATTATCGTGCAGTTCGATAATCTGTATAATATATATCAGCAATAAATTGAAGTTGATTAAAGTTAAACGATTATGAGCTAAACATCAGAATAGGACCTATGTTAATGGAATTCATCTATTGTCTTTGCTAAAAATAATATGTATATCAATGGTTAAAGAAGGAAAACAATTTTTCTGGCACTTATTATTAGATCACAAAATATGAAACCATGTATATCGATGTTCATGGGAGAATATTTAGTCTGGGTGTTAACGTGACTTAATCTTATCCATCAATCAACTTGAACTATCTGGGAAGTAAAATATATTATATTAATATTTTACTTCAATGCACGTTAAATTGTAATCGGTATAACTTAGTGAAGTATGTTTCCTAATTATTAACATCAAAATCATCTCCTATGCCTCTACTTGGTAATTGTCTACCACGGATACACAATATCGGAGAAATACAACGTTTTATATTTACTGCCACGTAACACGAATCATCGATTTTATGTTTTATTTAACAACTCTTGTCTCCTTCGAATTACGTGAAATGTCAAATTAAACCAATCAAAATACGATTTATTTAATATCTTTTAAATATAAAGAATGAAATATATTTTATTAAACTTTTCACGATATATACACTTTGTACCTAATTGATAATGGCCATGATTAAAGATATACAGGTTGCACTTGGATATTCCAAGGGTACCTATAAAAATATATGTTATTCATTTCATTTTGTAGATATTTTCATCAAATTCCTTGGAGGCTATTTATTTATGACACTTAAAGACTTTTTGTTAAGAAATTGTAAACATTTTTTCCTTGCAAATTGTGTATGATTTTAGATTCTGTAGCGATGAATGTATTGTATTTACAAAAATGTGTGTGTTTTTTTCTGTCATCAACATTTGAGGTTGTAAAAATGTTACGATTTTCGACATCAGCATTTTTTCTGATAGAAAAATGCAGTTGATGAGCTTGGGAGATCAGAAAAATTAAGTATTCATAGACATTTTTCGAAATGCTCAGGAAAAACAAAAAAAAGTGAAAAAAGTAGTACCTTATGAAAACATGTTGAAAAATCAATTTTATTTTTTTGGTTGAACTGAAAAATTAATAATTACAATAAAATGTTAATTTTAGTATTTAGCATATACTTATGGTAATATTTTGACTATTTTTGAGGTATTTAAAGTGTTGAGACATTTTTTTTTAGTTATTGTTGATAAATTCTTTTTTTCCGAAAATAAAAAAAGCTTAAAAATGTAATGAAATTGTCATTAAATGATACTTTAAAAGAAGCTCAAAAGTATTAAAGATACATACATATGATTTTTTTTAAATGAATTTAAAGTTAAAATCCATCAAAATCACGAAAATTCGCAAATTATTTTCCTGTTAGAGATTGTTTTTTTTTTCATAGCTAACTTATTAAACTAGGTACCTAATTAGAAACTAGAAGATTCCCTCCATGTTTTCTACCTTTGACGCAAATAAAAGCTTACCAGAATGGTAAATTTTTATAACCATTACTTGTCCACTCTTTTTATATTTTACTTTTTTTTTTTTTTTTTTAATTGATCCTGAGCCCGGCAACTGTGGCCATTAGCTATTAGTAGGTACTGTAGGTTTTTGTATTGATGGTTTGTAGGTTTTTTTGGAACGGTAGGGGGAACACGTGTGTGTTTGTTTTGGCAGAATTTCGAATGGGGCACCCGTAGGTTTCTGCCATGCCCCGGGGTTGGGGGATGGCAGCACTTGCTCTCCGGTCACCTCGACTTGTCCGGAGAAAAATTCCGCCCGGTGGCCGAGGATCGAACCGCGACCGGCTGCGTCGCAGCGGAAGAGTCAGACCACTCGGTCACCTCGTCCCCCTATTTTACTTTTATTTTGCTGTCTAATTCTAAATTATTAAAAACAAAAGTTTATTAACTGCCATACCTGGGTATGGTAAAATATGATTTTTAGTATAGAACTATAATATCATAACATTGTGTTTAGTTATCAACAATTATTATATAGAATTATAATTTAATCGATAAGGTCTAGCTAATTGAAGGTTCTTAAGAAAAGTGCATTAAATACAATTTTCTAAAATTAATCTTATTTTAAAAATAACATTTTCCGACTACAGTCACTTACACATTTGTCATTTCTTATTAGTTATTAATATTTAATAATATTATTATTATTATTTTACTATATTACTTGTAGTAGTTTGTTTAAATAGAAATATTATTGTTCCAGAAAAGTAATTAAAACCGAAGTATTGTTGAGGCTTTGATACTTGTTCCTTTTGTAGTGTTGAACAATACCTGATTACAAAATGATCACAATAATTAATTAAAACTAATTGGTTTTACCTATAACGTATAAGTATAATAACTTTGTTAAATTGTATTTGAAAAATAAGTATCAGCTTTATTCAGCCATGACATGAAACGAATAATCACAAATTAACACAATTATTATGGAAAATGTCAAATGCGTTTCGTTTTATTGCAATCAGTTCTAATTATAAAATAATACAATATTTTAAAACATAATAATGGAAAACTAAGTAATCTGTTTTATGTTGATGAGTTATTGTGGGTTGAACATGTATTTGCTATTATTAGTGAAAAAAGTAAAAACTAGAAAAGCATTATGCGAAACCTTTATAATAGAAATTCACCACGTAGACAACAGACGTCAACGTTTTCTGCATTTCTCATAATTTTCAGTATTTTTCAATACCTAAAACCACGTGATAATGAAGACTGCATTTTGATCGTCATCGGATAAGCTAATGTTTTATGTATAATCGTACTTTGATTGTAGACGTTTAGATTAACACTATACGCACACTAGCTGTAAGCTTCTACTTAAATATATAGTATCGAATTAGGCACAAACATACTAGATACTACCTAGTCGTATTATTATTTACTAGTTACCATACTTACCACATTTTTTCGTCGTTTTTTCAGAGTATAGCTGACAGCTGTCCATGGTTCTGAAACACCAACGAGGCGCAGGAGCCTCATACAGTGACCGGCTATGCGAGCAATTTTTTTTGTTCGGCCCTTAGATCTCAACCTGGTATCAACCGGGATATGGCAGCCGTGGGCCGTCATATTCGTGGGTTTCTGCCGGACAAGTATTGGATGTGCTCCATGGAGACGAAATCGTCCAGATATATGATGCGGTCTTTGAGCTCTAAGGTTTCACCTACGTAAAATACGCAAATAATTTGGTGAAAAAATATATTCTTCTTTTATCCGTCGCTTCTTGTTCTACGCAATCTACTGTTGCATAATATGATAAACACTAGCGTTTCTTTGGCTTAAAATCTACAAGTCCATTGATAACATTGTCCACTGTCGTATTAATAAACCATACTTCATATTATATTATGCTTCACATGTCGATTTACAGATCTACTAAATAAATATAATTACGTAGGTACCTTTATGTATAAAGTATTAACACCAATATCATATAATTCGTCCGTGTGTTCGACGTTGACGATACCTGTAAACGGTTTTGTACAACTATATATTACAATAGTACAGCGAAAGGAAGGCAGAAAGGAAGTCGTGCGTACCCGTCCGATACCCACTAAATAATGATATTGTACATTATAATAATAATAATAATAATAATATATTTCGTAAATGATGTCAGAGGATACCCCGTCGCACGATAGCGTTCTGTCACTGTCGAATTAATCAAACACTATTCCATACACATGTCGTAATACAATAATAATATTATAACTTCGAAATTCGCGATAAATAGTGCCTGTGGGCTTTATTATTATTATCATCGCCGTATTAACTATTATTATAATATAGTCGGCCCGGACGATTAAATCTACGCGTCGTCTCACTCGTCGGACGCGCGGGGGCGTGGGCCGTTTGATTAGCGAGTTCACGATTATTATTATTTTGTTTACCTTTCCAGATTCGAGTTGGTCGATCGTAAATAACACACCATTGTTTAAATAATAACGGACGCTGAACACGCGGACTTAACTCCGCCGTGCCATACTGCCGGACATAAACGCAGCCGCTTCGAACCCTCTGCCATGGTGCCATCACGTCTACATGTGTGTGTGTGTGTGTGTGTGTGTGTGTGTGTGTGTGTGTCAAACTCTGTTATTGTATTATAATATCATAACCCTAGGATTATTTCCATCACAATAAATGTAGAATAATACTCGTAAAATAATACGAATATTAGACCTATCGCGCAATATTCGTAAACACGATAAACTATATTTTCAATGTACACCATACAAACGATATTATAATGTCTGCGGTCGTGCATCCATTAATTATATAATATTGGGCGAAAAATATTTTTGATATTTTTAAAATTTGTAATGTTGAGACTATTTTTGTTTACTCGTATAACGATATTATACGCGTTGTAGAAACTATTTTTTACATACAATTTCACGTTGTGGCCCGAGAAGTAAAGAAATATAAGACAAGAATTTTTTTTTCTTATTTTCGCAATGAAACAGTGGACATAATTATTAAAATGACATTGGTTTAAACAACAAAATAAGTTTGTTATACTTTGTATAGTACGAAATACGTAAACAAGTATATTTGATTATTACTTTATTAGTACTGATATTTGATATTTGATTTGATATAATTTTTTGTAAATACAAGTATTTGTTTAATGTATAAAAAATGACTGTATTGAATTTAATGTAGGTATAAATAAAAAAAAAAAAAATGTGCTGTTGCATTATTCTATCGTCGAAGGTCTGTCTAGACACTGACAGATATAGATAAAAAAAAGTATATATTTTAATGTTAGGTATTTGGAGATTGTCTTAGACCCGTCAAAATAATTGGTATTATATTAATATGATGTTCAAAAAAAATATTAAAAAAATATTATTTTATTTAAGTTTTTCAAATTTATTTTATTTTATTATCAAGTTACCAATTTAAAACATTTTAGTATTGGTAACAATGAACATGGACCTTCATTTAATATTTTTGAAAATACCCAAACTCAAACTTGTAAAAATTATTGTATGTGTGTATATGTTAGCGTTAATGTATGAAATTCCGTAATTCTATTGAATAACTAGTTATTTTATAAAATTACGGGTACTTTCAGTTAATGTATTGAATGAATCCATAAATATATACTTCAACTAGTTATTCTACATACCAACTAGATATTTTATAAACTAACAATAATGGTTTAGTTAATGTATTTAAAACTATTATTGAATAAAAGTTTTAATCAAATTACAAATTACAAACAAAATCAAATGTTATAGTATTAAGTCAAACAAGCCTTACAATATTATATAAAATATTAATATAAATTTATTAGAATAATTATTAAAATCTTAATCAATTTACAAATTAAAAACTCAAATATTATAGTATAAGTCAAACACACATTACATTATTATATAAAATATTAATATTAATTTTTTTTTTAAATTTACAATTTATTTATTAGTACAGGAACTTTTTGGGTGGCATTTAGAATTACAAAGTAAATTATTTTTTAAACATATGCACCGTTTTGTGGTGCACTTTTGTTGGCATGTACATTTAAAAAACCCTTGTCCATTACCAAGTGATTGGGATTCGGATGCTTTTCGAAGGCAAATATCTCCATCTGGAACGTCACTAAGCGTAATAAACTTTTCTATGCATAAACTAAATTGTGACCTCGCGTAAAGTTGTTTTAGTGTACCGTATTTAGTTCCTAAAACAAAATTATTTGAATTATTAAAAAAAAAAAAAAAAAAATTATAAATAAAAAAAATTACCTAAGCGATAAAATCCGTCGGTTGTTTTTTCTAATACAATAGCAATTATAGATTGTGGATCACATTTTGACCTGTCAACATCTGGAATTTTGACTCGTACGTTACATCCTTGAAGAGCAGGTGGATGAGACATATCTGATTGTAGTTTCATTCTTTTAGCTTGACGTTCTAAGCATTCTTTTGCTTCTTCTCTTTTATTGGAAATATTTTCTTTATTTATGCAAAGTTGACACAATTCTTCCTCGGTATTCCCTTCATTTTCCATAAATATATGTTTGCATATTTTACAGTTATTTTTCTCTAAATCTTTGTTAATTTTATTATTTAAACTTTTGTCTGTATTCAAAACTTTCAAAATATTGTCTGGAGTATTTGAAGAAATTCCTACTTTTGGGGAACATCCGAACATAGCTTCATAAGGACTTCGTCCTATCCCCCTATGAAAAGCTTTATTTTTCATAAATTGAATAAACCTTAGCCCTTCACTCCATTTTGTTGTGTTGTTGTCCTTCATCCAGGTAATTATCATATTCTCTATATCTTGATTTGCCCTCTCCACTGATCCTTGGGACTGACTGTGGCGAGGTTTGCCATGAATAATAGATAATTCAGGCCACATTTCTTTTAATGAATCTATTGTTTGGTTTCTGAATTCACGACCGTTGTCACTTTGTAGTACACTTGGAGCACCGAACACCGTAAAAATATCTATGAGACAATATGCTACTTCTTCAGCTCTTTTCGATTTTAATGGTTTTAAAATACAAAATTTAGTCAAATGATCTTGATACACCAACACAAATTTATATTCACCATCAGCTTGACTTTGATAATCAATAAGATCTAATTGACATCTACTATTTAATTCAGAAAAAATCATAGGATTTGTCACGATACCTTTTTTTTCACTTTTTTGTTTTTTTACACATGATTCACATAAATTTAAAAAAATTTTGACGTTTGATTGAGTAATATTTTTATATTTTTTTTTCAGTTCATACATCATTCTGTCTCTACCACCATGTCCAATAGATAGGTGAATGTTAAGTAAAATATCATATAATTCTTCGTCGTGGACGTAAAATATAATATCAGAATTTTCTTTCATTGGACGTATAAGTTTTTCATTACCCTGCACTTCTATCACATCATACCGTTGTACTAACCAATAATCACGTGGCGATTCTTTTTTTCCTGTTTTAATACGTTTCACTTCACTTATTAAGGAATCATATTTTTCTTTCAGCAAAAACGTGCTGTTATTACGTTCTGTTGTTGTATTTTTTATAATTGTATCAAATTTGGTTTTCATTTTAAAGCACACTTATTAGTTATTACACTATACAACACTAAAAATAATTAAACTAACTAGTAAGTAAACTCGCAGTACACTGTCACACGAATAAGTCTAGTCTATGCCAAATGGTGTGGTTCAATACTATCTTATCTTATTATTTTTATTAATAACAACAACGGTAACAAATTTTGTATGTTATCTAATCCAGTCCCGGTCATATCTACCTAATGATATAAATTTCATACATTAACGAAAACCCAATCGGTATTTTATATATTAACTAGTAAAACCGTGTAATTTATATATTAACGAACATATTTAGGAATTTTATAGAATAACTAGTTATTTAATAAAATAACGTATTACATACATTACCGCTAACATATATATGACTATTGCCAATCTTTGATTATTATTTTAAAATCAATACAAATAAATAATATACAACACAAAATAATATAGAGTACGTAGGTTTCACAAAACAAATATTTTATATATATGTGTAAGATTAGCGAAAAGTGGCAAAATGTGTCGATGGCACCGACGTACATATAATTTTACGGACGCCGTAAAGCTTACTCAGATCATGGAAAGTCGTCAAAATTAGTCGTAATACAAATGGGTTTAAAATTATATTAAGTTATACAATCTGGATAATTCGAGCAACTGGTGCGCATATAGGTATCTGATGTGTGCAAAAAGTTTGGGGAAATTTAATAACTTACGACTTAGAACAACTACGACAAGAACCGAAGAACAATGTTATAACAATAATGTAACAACTACATGGATGGAATAATTATGCAGTGTGGCCGCGAGGAGAGTCATATTAATATTGTGGTACGAGACCTTTGAGAAATTTGGTTTTTTACCAGAACTATCATTCTACAAAATATTACATCAAATGTATTGTAATAACATTATAATATACCTTGAGTACCTACTCTAAACTACCAGGTATAAGAAACGATTGCTATTAATCTCACTTTAAAATGTGTGAAATACTATAATCACAGGGAGGATGACTAAAAGTTTGTCAAGTACGCATCTCATCACTTAATTAAACACGCATATAATATGATACTCATACTTAGGCACACTAATGTATAATAAAGTATCCGGGAGTCTACGCATTTAGTTTGCATATTATAAATGCTAGACATTGATTAAGACATTGTATTAGAGACAAAATATAATACATCAAGAAAAATACTACATTTTGGCAAAATATCGTGTCAAAGTGTTTTAAATGTATAATTTTTAAAAAGCGTTCAATATTTATAAAAATATACATAGGTGTATATTGCATAATCGTTATTATCACTCACGAAAACAACATTTTTAATTTTGTGTTCATTTGTATTATAATACTCCAAACTCGTATATAAAAACCAGATGCTCGCAAATGGACAACAACAGATACATAAGTTTAGAAGAATGGATTTACCAAGCGTAATGTTCGGTACACATTATAATAATATACCATATCGGTACCTACCCATACCTACATTGTTACAGACACAATGAGAATAATACCGGTATTAAGTACATTATATAGTTGTTTGGTAAAATGTCGAAAAACAAGCAATATATACATATGGATGAAATCGCATACTCTATATATAGTTGCCAGTTGGGTACATTAAAATAAATACATTATGAATAATACCCAATGTAAAACAAATAAAGTAATAAAGACCAAAAATCACAATAAAAATGTGTATCTTTATCGTGATTATTAGAAATTATATAACATACAGAATTCCTATCGACTTTGTACGTTCATCTGTCCGACTTTTAAGCTTCAATGATTATTGATATGCGTACCGACTCCGGAATGATTACCTTTTAAAATTATATTCTATTAAGTAGACTCACACGAGTGTTCATGTATATTTGATCAAAATTGAAATTGTAAATTACTGGGCAATATTTTGGGTAGATGTTAAGCAATATCACTTTCGAACATTAAGAACTTTATACTTGGGCATAGGTAGGTACAATAATACTTAGCAATGAAAAATATTCTACATTTCTAACATTCAGTTGGAATATATTTTACACACGATGAGACATGAAAATGAACAATTAAAAATAACAACCTAGATTAATTTCATTATTGAAAAAAAAATGTTTAATAAAGAAAATATTCCTTGTCTATGAGTGCTTTCTAACTTCTAAACATCACATTTAATTACCTACCTATCATGACGTATAGTTGCAAAGAAGTTAAAATTATCTGATAATGTCGTGAGAAAAAACATTTTTGTAGGTAGGTGCCTATTATATTATCGTACTTTCGTAGCCATACAAAAGTAAATTGTAAGAAAATTAAAAAAAAATCTATTGATATAAAAACCTAATTATTGATAACAATTTTCATATAACATAATATTATATTTCAACTTGTATTTTATCTGAATGAGTAAATAATTACTTTGATATCGAACGCGTATAATTAACTTGGACCATAGATTTATCAACTAGAAATGCTTACTAGTTACTATATTATAAACTGTATAGATCTGGAAACTAAAAGATTAAAATTAGGTTTCAATTGTTTATTCAAACAAATCGTCTACCCTGTGGGCTGTGACTAATACACATACAATTATGTAACTAATTAACAAATGTGCACTGCAGTACTAGAATTTATTTTTATTAAATCAAAAAAAACAAGTGTATATATAACATTTCAGTCTAACTAATTTTTGTATAATAGATTCACATTGACATTTGAACTAACAATAGATGGAAATAAATGTAACATTATCGTCAATCAATATGTCATACAAATTTTGTATCAGATAATATTATGAAAAAGCTTTGTTTACGAATTCCAATTCGATTTATTTTATTTTAAAACCAAAGTTTTATTATCAGAACAATAGGGCATCGTAATTGCGATAGTACAAAGTTATAAATTATTAAACATTTTATTTACTTTATACAAAGTATATTCAAAAGAGAATACTAGTGTATACTAACACTGCTAACGGATAATTAATTAATAATCTATAAAATATACTAAACATATTATAATCATGTGTCAGTCATTATTCTAAAAAATACATATTATATTTAATTTTACAAGAATTAAATTTTATTTTAAATCCTATTTTTCTGTAATAAGGCTTCCTGCTTTTTGGATTTGTGACATTTCTTGAAGGGCCCTTTAAAGTCATGAGCCCGTTGCTCATTGCCCTTCATGCCATCCTATCAGTACTCCACTGAGTGAGCTGGTAGAAGTGATTATGGATGGACGGATAATTTGAAAAGTGTTGCTGTAAGCCGGAGTTTTTTAACCAAAAAAATTAATTTTTTAGTATAAGTACTGTTTGGTATCAACTTACTGTTTATTTATTTTAAAGTAAATTTGGTTTATACATACAAATATAGTTTCTTTTATGTTGTCCGTACAATACTTTTTAATTTTAAGTAATTGGCTAAATTAAAAAAAAATAAATACGATATAGATTTTAGTCATAATGCAACAATGGACAAGTGCTTATGTGAAAAGAAATATGATTATTTTTAATCCAACAATACTAATAAGAAATTATTGTTGGATCCTTTTGAGTTGTAACCATGTTTTTAATTATGACACTTTTAATCATATATATTATTTATTTATAAAATAAACTGAAATAACTACCATGAAGTGTCATCCTTTTATCAAATTTTTATCTATATTCTTTTTTATCCAAAAATAATGTGTATTAGGGTGCGGAATCATTATATTTCACCAATTCCTTTATTAAATAATATGTACACGATAGTAAAAAAAAAAAATGGAAAAGCTGTCCGTTTCTTTCAAACCCGACGAGCTTGCACGCCGCAGACAATAATATCGTAATAATATTATTTGAATTATATACGAGATATTTTCCTGCTCGATATTACGGTGGTATTATCTTCGATGAGGCGACAGGCGGCAAAAGTGTCCACAGACCCCGGCGAGGCGGCGAAACGTGTGCGACTGTAATTGACAGTAGCCATATTATCTCCTAAACAATATATAATAATACCATCGTGTGATTGTATATATAGGTTATTCTTATTATTTTTTTTCACTCTGCAGGGACGGGTGTCTAGGATTGATACATAAAAAAAAAACAGAAGCACACGATGACACTTCCAATTCGAAATGTTATTACTACGTCACAAATATTATTTGTCATTACTATATTATTATATGCGTGCGTATAATGATAAATATGATACGTTTATTTATTTATTATTAATTTAACGAATATAGGTAATGATATTAATATGTCCATTGTCCTCATGCGGTATAGATCTCACGGAAATAGTAATATGATCACAAGCTCTAATATAAAATATAAGAACGGTACAGAAATATAGACGATGTGAAAATCAACAGGTATTAAAAATTGTATACGGAATAGAACAATAAGCTAAGGGAGAAAATTATAAAAAAAAAAAACAGAAAACTATACTTGGGGCTAGATATTATAATCAAAAGTAAAACATCCGTCACTGGTGCATTTCTGTGCGTAACATTAATCTTGGAACACCATAAAACCGCTGGTTTTATTTTATAACAATAACATAGCAGGAGACGTAAGCAAGCTTTTTATTAGCAGTCAGCTAAGACCTAATCAGTAGATGGCCAAAGACGTGAAGAAAGAAATCTAAGCACGAGTGATTGTTGACCAAATGCTATACATAGATCGTTTCAAATCATAAAAACGGTTTTACTTTATTATTTATCAATGTATTGCACATTAAAATATTATGGATTTCATTGTATAATATGAAAACGCTGCAAGGCCATCCCATACCTTCATATAATATTATCTTCTAAAATAATGATATTATTATTGTTAGTGGTACCTAGCATTGATGGTATATTTTATTCCGGGGGACGGAGTGGCCGAGTGGATAACGCGTCGGTTGCAACGCGCACCGTCGCCGGTTCGAACCTCGGTCACGGGCGGCACTTCTCTCCGGGCAATCACTGTGTCCGGAGAGAGAGGCCGCCATCCCCCAACCGGGCATGGCAGAAACCTACGGGTGTCCACTAGAAATTCTGCCAAACAAACACACACGTGTTCCATAACCCTACTTTATCAAAAATCCCTACAGTTCCAAAACCCTACAGTACCACAACCTACAGCTAATGGTCTCAGTTGTCGAAGCTTAAATAAATAAAACAAAAATATTTTATTCTGTTACATATGGGTAATAATAAGTAGTCCTCATAAAGTTCTCTTGGAGTTTTGTTATCCACCCCCACATGATTTATCATCGACTATAACCTTAGTCTTCGCTAACCAAGTCCACTCGAGCGACAATCGAGCACAACAAACGGATCACTTTCTTATAATAATATAGTTATAGGAACGGTAAACTATTTAAATATAATAATGATACAATTCAATTTAGTGGACAATTACTGAAAATAATATTGCATATACGTAATAGTTGTAATTATTAGACGATAACTACTTAATTTTGGCTAACTATACAGATTGCAGGTGGGTTTTATATTTAATTCTGTTTTCAATGATGCTATTATTACATTTTTTCCGAATGTAAATCTCACCAAATTATTTCAAAGAGTCTATATGCATTAAACCGTCTAATCATAGCAAAATTGATTATGCTGTCACAATTTATCTCGCACGCGTAGATAACTGTTATTGTCTGTTTATTATTTAGTGTCATTTGAGTTTTATTATGATTTATGACTTAAAATGAATTTAGGTAATATCAATCTGAAACTTATAATATTTATTCAGACCTACCTCATTTTATTTTAATAAATTATTCAAATGTTATTTTATAATGCTTAAATATATATATTTTTTATGATTGAAATTTGATGTTTAAAAAATTATACAATGCTGAGGCATCTCTTATAAAACTTTGCATCTAAAAAGATACTATATATATGTTGCATCACTTATAACGTTGTATCTATACAAACATAAAATGTTCAGTAGCCTCGTGTCTACCGATAAACCTGAAATATACATCATCATTTTAAAATATAACTAATTATATAAACATAAAAAATTAATTTTTTATTAGATAAATAGGAAGCAATTTTATTAGGTCTCGAAACCGACTGACTTCATCAGATTATCACATTTCTTAAGTTAAAGATGGGTTGGACTATCTTTACTATAATAATCAAATAAATCCAAGCCGGTAATATTCTATAACCTAGGTACTTACTTCATATCCACCAAGTTGTGTTTCCAAAGGATATCGATAATTTTCTCATAATTGATGAGTTAGGGGGACGGAGTGGCCGAGTGGATAACGCGTCGGTTGCAACGCGCACCGTCGTCGGTTCGAACCTCGGTCGCGGGCGGCATTTCTCTCCAGGCAGTCACGGTGTCTGGAGAGAGAAGCCGCCATCCCCCGACCGGGCATGACAGAAACCTACGGGTGTCCACTAGAAATTCTGCCAAACAAACACTGAAACACACGTGTTCCATAACCCTACAGCACCACAACCTACATCTAATGGCCTCAGTTGCCGAAGCTTAAAAAAAAAAAAATAATTGCTGTTTAGACTTAGAGACTAAAATTATCATATTTTATCATCCAATTACAATGAAATTATTGGAAATACTAAGTTCTACTATTCCGATGAAGTACCTAATACAAAAATGTAAAAGGTTTTAAATTGTTCATGGAATTTTAGTTTATTGCATTGTATAATATTAAAAGATAGGAACGTCTCGAGAACCTGGAATTTAGCGCGCTCGCTTTTCTAACTTGTTTAATTCCTTAAGACAATTATTTAAATTCTTAAATTAATATTTTAAATAAAAATCATTAATCAATAAGTTAATATTTATTTTATATCCGATGTGCAAGAACAACAAACAACGATTTTGTTGCTATGGGACACTAAGTGTTTGATATAAATTGTATATGTTCTAATCGTCATAACCCATATGCTTGTATGCTTGTCGCAATGAGCGCATCTAAAAATGTATAACATTATTATTTACTGACTTACTGTTCATAAAAGTCGCAACTCACTTTTATATTATAACTGACTTTCAACTTTCGTAATTTATTAAATTACTTTAGTTAGGTAATCATTATAATGGCAGGAAAAAATATCGTATCGGTTGAGATGAATAAAACCGAAACCGAAATTATGAAACAGGTGTTTGCGGATTTGCGGTCCAATCGTCCGAAAATGTGGACCAATCGTGGTGTGGCAAATTCTCCGATCCGTGCAGGATGTCGATCGAGGCCCAACTTGACAGTGTTGGAAACAGGTTCCGCTGTCCCTGTTGAGTCGTGTGTGCCGGCGAACAGCTCACTGTCCACCGACACAACAAATCCTGTAGTCGATCCTCTGACAGACAGCATCCCGATCGAACTGGCGAGTCACACGAGTCCAACGTTCCTTTATTACTTAGGATTTATGGCGCCTGCAGCCCTCGATACAGTTCTAGCGTCGTCTGCACAGGTTCGACCAGCGCCAGAAACTCGTGCGGTCTCAATGCCAAACATGGCCGTGTTGCAGTTCGGTGTAGTAGAAACCGCATTCGAATCGACGAGTGTGGTCGAGTTGATAGATGGCTGCCTAAGTTGGCTGTCCACGAGACGACTGCAAGTTTGTGGGATCCGGAAACCGGGGACGGTTGCAGCGATGGTGATGCGACAAAGGATCAGACGAAAGCCTGCAGCGAGATAATGCCCAGACGACGCCCGTTAGTTTTGGAGCCGTACAAAGAGGTTCGCCGGTCTGATGTTTTGCTGTGGCTGTATGCCCCGCCGCGATTAAGGTTATATCTTCAATCGTGATATAGCCCAATAAATTCCGACTATAATAATGTGTCCCCTCCCCTCCCCCTTGTCGAGCCTGTGTCCTGCAACGATTGGCCAACGCACCAAGTCTGTGCAAGGCAATCAGTCAAATTTGTTGCTGGACATTTCGAATTTCGAATATCTATGCAAGTTCACACACTGTTTCACACTGGCCGACGTTTATCGAGCCGTTTTTTTGCACTTTACGGCCATCTGTGCCCGCGTGCCTCTATCGGCTCTTTGCCGTGTCTAGCAGTGATAAATTAAGAATATATAATAATTGTTTACAAACTCAAATGAAAACTCGTGTTCCAATAAATTATTAAAATAAATAAACTATTGTGTATAAATGTCAAGCTTATTTGAAAAATAATTCAAATTTAAAAATCAATATAACTTTTAAAATTTTAAAGTACGACGAAATTGTAAATATGAGAGGTTATAATAAAATTGCGTGTAACGTGGGGTTTGTTCAAAACGGTTTTTGACCTTTTGTACATACTACAAAATAAATATTATCTCCAATGTGTAGGTGCAGAGTAGTCTCCTGTTTAATTAAAAAAAACATCGTTATCGTACTTTTAAATTGATGATTTTAAATTGTTTTAAAATCTTGTCACAAAAAAGTATTAGAAAGAAATTAATGAAGAAAATGGCTCTGAAACCGTAAATAGTTGAATAGTAGTTATTAATTTATTATATAATATATTGATTACTGATGAAAACCTTTTTGAAGTTAAGTTCTTATAATATACTAGCTGAATTACCCAGTTTCGCCCGCGTGTGTAGTTGATTTTTTTTCATATTTACAATATATCCCTATAACTTCTCGGAACAATTCTTGTTTAAAATCAATCATTACATTGATTACAAATATAAGGTTTTATCAAAATATGTCTTAAGTTGTCGTGGTATTGAAGGTCTTGTCTACAAAAAAATGTTAAAAGACATTTTGAACAATGAACTGTGGTGTAATCTTCGTTGTGTGTCTAATTTTCCTATGAGTCGTGGTAAATTGACTACCACATATTATATTACAAGAATACTTCACTTTTAGATAATGCACAGTGTTGATGTGTCTTTATAGGGTATCCTTTCTGTTGAAAACCCGATCACAAAATTCGTGTGAATGAATCGGGACCATATGAGATGCGATGTGTCTAGCTAGCCGATATTTGTATAAAAACATTTGTCCACAAATATTACATTTAAACACAATTGTCATCTTCCCTAGAATATTCCTCGTCGTGTGGTCTTCCTTCGCTGCAGTCTGCAGTAGATACGCAAGCTGCACCTGGGTAATCAGATTCTCAATAATGCCCAGTGTGTTTAATCTAGTAAGAATAATACATTCGTTCTTCCTTGTTTTGTCCGAAATGATGTGGACTCATGGTTGACGGTTATTTCTTCACGAGGTCTGATTTTTTTGTTGGCTTTAACAACAGCACCATAGTTTCCCAAGTAAAAAATATCGGTGTTAGCCTCACAACAGTGGTTTATGAAGGCTGCCACAATTTTTATATCCTGTACATTGAGACCTCACGGCTGAATAGTCTCGTATTATTTGACAAGAAAAGAAATCATTTGTGACAGGTGCCATAGATCCGTATAATTCAGTTATTTGGTTGTTTATGTAAATCATTTTGGTAGCTTCAATTTTTACTCCAAAATCTTCATCCTTTGAGTATCGACTAAATGGCCTATATGCAAATCTTGAATACCGTCCAAGCTATAGTTCATATTTTTCTTTTTGGAATTTTAATAGTTTCCTGTCGCGTATGGTACAGATTTCTACTGCTGTAACTCCCGACTTATGCGTCTTGAAATTCAATATGGAGTCCACATATTCTGAGACAAATTTCGTCTACTGTGCAAAGTATTCTTTCTTGCAAGTTTGATGACATATTTCAATGTTTTAGTAAAATAAAAAAAAAATTAAGCTAATCGTTAAGTTAAATAAAATAATTTTTTTAAATTTATATAACACTAGCTGACCCGACAAACCGTGTTTTGTCATATAAATTATTTTTTGAGAATATTTAGCTAGAAAAAAATAACTAATTTAATGTAATTGTGTATGCATGTATCACTTTGTGAGAAATATGACCTTTAATTTTGAATTTTGAGTTGAATTGTTGACCATTGATAGCATATTCCTGACTATTTCTGTTGCTCCGAACGATGTCATTTGGAAACATGAATTAAATATTTGAATTGCCTTCAGGAGCCGATTAGAATCTGGATCCGTGCCGATAAGTAACCCGTTCAATGGTTCAGGTGGTGTCTCAATTGCGGGTAATTGCACCTTTTCTGACGAACAACATATTCCGGCTGGCTCACTTTTAAACTTAATAAGAGCATTACAATGCGAACACTTCTTGCCCATAGCACCAATTGCCACTTTTGAATGAGCATAATATTGAATATCAGGCTCAAACTCGAATGCTAGACGCAGGAATGAATTAGATGTAAATGATCGATGCATCTGTTGGCGCTGTTGGTCACTTGCTCTGCGTCTTGTCGGCATAGTATACAACTCACAAATAAAATAAATTCAATTAGTTGATAATAACAAATGGTCCGTTCATAGTTTCTGTAACCAATGGCAATCCTATACAAACAACCAAATAATAATATAAATAATAATAATAATAATATTAATAAATAACAAATAATAATAATGATAATAATACAATTAATAAATAACAAATAATAATAATGATAATAATACAATTAATAAATAACAAATAATAATAATGATAATAATACAATTAATAAATAACAAATAATAATAATGATAATAATAATAATCCCTGTTTCAAGTTTCAACCACAATTAAAAAGTTGAATTTTATAAATTTTCTTTCATATAAACCTATTCGCAGACCTACCAAATGTGTACACAAAATGTCATTGAAATCGGTTAAGCCGTCTTGGAGGAGTATGGTAACAAACACTGTGAAAAGATAATTTTTTATATTATAATATATATATTTTTTTTTTTATGTATCTTGTGTTATGTTTTAAAATCTTAAATATAAAAAGAAACACAATAATAAATTTCTAACTCAAGAGAATTTACAAATTTTAGTAATCTTGACGAATCGTATTAAAATTTTAACTTCAGATTGTTCAACTTTTTTTGAAATTACACTAAGAATAAAATGATGAGACATTGTATTAAATTTCCAAGTTCATTGACGGAGCTACAAATTATTTACAGACAATAATTTAAAAAACCTGAAAAAATCGAAGATTTCCTACACCAATAAATAGCTCGAATAGATTTATTTTTATTTTTGATTTAAATACCTACAGTCAATAGTTTTTGAGTTACACCACAAAAAGACTAAATCTATTTTTTGCAAAACTAATTTTGCTTAAAAATGCTAGTGTATAAACCTTATTTTTTTGCCAAGTAAAATGTTAGCCGTTAGGTCATACTATTAAGTTTAAGTTAATCAGAAAAAAAAATGTTTACCTGCCTAGTTAATGATCATATTTGTATATACCATATACATATATTGTAGGCGTACAGTATACACACACATGCACTAGACTTGACGATGTATATACGTATACAATATAATACTAATTGACGTTTTCGCACGTGCAAATGTATTATTATATTTTAACTCGCACACATGCGTGTGCACGGGTGTATATACCTGCCTACACGTAAAAATAATTTACATATTTTCACAGTATAGTAATAGGCATAGTTCATACCGTCACAGTATTATTACATAGTGACCTACGATCAAATGCATGCGATAAATTCTCGGCTGTACGACGACGATGACGTAAAATCTGGCTAAGAATTAATTTAAAATGAATGACAGTCACCGATGTACCCGACGTTTCACCCTCTCGGCGTCGTATAAATAATGGAACTTCGTTAAATAATATATAATATCATTTTCACGTCACCGGCCACCTATATGCCACCATACTGTCATATATATTGTAGCCTTGCTACCCCGCTGCTGCAGTTGCTGGTGTTTGTGCGGTAGTTCGAATTAAAAACGGTTTTAAACGCGGTTCCGGCCGCACTTCCGGGCTTCACTGTCCTGGCAGGTCCAAAGGATGAGGTCTGTAGGCTCCACCTACCGGTGCCGGCGCCGAGTTTAACCGCTAGAAATATATTAAATGTTAACAAATATTGAAGATAAAAATGCTCAACAGTCTTTTCATTAAAAGAGCGTTGAGGTTTTAATTTTAATGAAATCCGATATTATCACCAGTAAAATAACAATGAATTACACGAAGTAATGATTTTAGTTTTTGTGTTGAAATTCCAAATCTATCAATTATAGACACTTGAAACATTCCATTATTTTGTGTTCATAAACTTTTTGTTACGCATTTATAAAATACCAACAATACTTAGGCTTTGGCATGTACCCATCAAAATATATTATACACAATATACACAGTTATTTTTTGTAGATATTTATTTACCAAAATTGTATGTTTAAACAAAAAAAAAAAAAAATGATTTTTGATTAAACGTTTATTATTATTTTGCAATACGAAAACTATTTACCGTGTACTCTTGAACATTTTTACAATTAACGTAGGTATATTAGTGCACAATGATATTTTTAAAATATTTATACTCAATTTAATTTTAGGTAGGTATACCACGAACCTACTCACATCATTCAACGATACGCCGTGATTGATATATTATAACAATATCTAGACATCTGGTATAATATAATATTAATATGATATTATATTGTTAGAGTAATTAATTATTAAACAATATAACGATATAAAATGTGATGTAGTTGACAAAAATATGTACAACCGAAATACAAATAATATAGGTAGGCGGGTACACTGATGATATCGAAAATCGAAATCTACACTACAGCAAAGCAAATTCACTGGATTTTTATTAGTTATTTACATCGGCGGGTGCCGACGAGATTCTTGTGGAGTTCAGATGGGAATCTACGAACGCATTATTATTGTTTGGATGTCAATAACATATTTTCATTTTAGAACATATAACATAAATACGAGAGTATCGGAATATGCGATTCACATAGTTGTGCTATGAATAAATTGTATGATCCACCAACAGCGTATTATTTACTATTGTTTTTTCATTTTTTTTTTTGTTTTATTTCACTTATCGCAAATATTATTTTTTAATGTAGATACTAAAAGATATACTGCCATATTGTATATTTGTATCATATTATATTCTACTGTATACTTGACTTCGCCCTAGTTAAAATGTATTAAACTATATTCCTATCATTTTCCGTTTTCCTTCATTTGATATACGGTGGATTCCGCTTAATGTGGGCACGTTGGGACCAGCCCTGTTTGCCCACATTAAGTGGTTGCCCATAAAAACCGAAATTAGTTTTAAAAAAAATTATAGTAAAAAAGTTTTTATTTGTATTATCATAATAATATATGTAATTGAAAAAATGTTGAATAATTACTAGGTATACAAATAAAACTAAATACATATAATATACTAAATAAAATTAATCTTTGGATGTAGAAGGTATACTTTGGATAAATCCAATCTCATAGATATTCATCATCAACAGACTAAGAATAAGTCACACCAGAATAACTCATGGTTACCAAATGTCCCGAGATAAGCCCCCCTCACGTATGACATGCAGGGTCGAACTTACAATAAAACACATCCTCACATGGATGCCCATATTAACCGGTGGCCACATCAAGTGGAGTCCACTGTATATATATTATAACACTAACACAATTACTACCACGATTAATTTTATCATTTTCCACTTCTTATAATTGTGGATATATTTTCGAAATAAACATAACCGGTGGAAGATATTTATCGAATGTTTAAAAGCCGACATCAATCCAATATCGTTATAAGATTGATATTTGTATTTATATAAATATATATTCATCAAAAATATGCATGGAAATAAGGAAGTAAATCTTAATACTAATCATCGTGTTCGTATAGAATAGTATTATAGATTATAGTAGGTATTAACTGATTTTAAATATTTTATAAAAAAAAATATTTGTGAAAAATGTACATGCTATATAATTTCTACTAATAATATACTAGTATAATATTATTCATTATACAGGCCATATATAAAAAATAAATTTTTGATTTTTGTAAGCCGAATCCAAGGTCATCCACACACTAACTACGCCGTGATCCGCCGTATAGCCAGTAATTTATGAATATGACTTTTATTGAAAATTGTCCTATGGTTTTTGTGTCAATAGAAGACAAACAAACATTCATTTTTTATATATTAGAAGAGAAAACTGAATAATTGTATACTAATCGTCTAACAACATTTTGAAATATATAGTCTATCTTATGGCCTACATGAATATTTAAAATAATTTATAATATTATAATTATATTCTGTAAAAGTTATTGGTAGTTAAAAGTTTCATAAAATATACATAGAAGATATAATTAAATTATGAATATTAATTAAAGCATGAAAATATTGCCCACGAATGGCATTTAAATATTATATTGTTTTGAAACTACGGTTTTTTTCTTACGTTCGGGCACTCTTTAATAATATGTCAGATTAATGTTGTTAAAAAGCAATCGAATTAAAATAATAAACATTTATTCCTTTAGGTACTGCACTTGACTTGAAAATACGATCGTTGCAATAAATATTAACATATTATATAACACAGCATCCCCGTTTGTGAGTACGTTTATATTTTACATTCAAATTTCCACACTATAATATTTTGTTTACCGGTTTGTATGAACTGCCGTGGAAAAATGTGTTTCTAAGTCACATTATTAAAATATTATTATATTAAACATTGTACACAGGTGTGACAAATTTATTTCACATCTAACATTTCAATTAAGTACATTATTGCAAATTCTCTGTCAATGTGTACTGTTAATATTGTTACAACAATATCACGCATCCGGTAGTATATAAGGAACTGCAGCTCTGTAATTTAGTGTTAGAAGCGTTAATTAATATATCCTGAAGTCTGAAATTAGTTAATTAATTTTTGTATTTATTCAACTGTATAATTGAGTTTTGATTAATGGGTGCGTTGTACAATTGATAGTGACGTCAATATTTAATAATTAATTGCGTAAAACAATGAATAAGTACAATAATTACTCAGGCCCGAAGAGACGCCATTGAGTATTTGAAAGGTGTTCATCAGGCTGTTTGCATTCGATTAAGAAGTTATAAATGATCATTAAACACTTGTTGTGTGAACAAAATACAATTCCCTCCCCCTCCCCCTCGGTTGAAACGATGAGCATAAAATACTGTTATTTTGTAATACAAATAAAATCAGAAATGTTTAATTTGCATAATTTATTACTCGAAATAAAAAAAAAATGTTTTAAATATTAACCTAACAAGTGACTGTTCAAAATCCATTCTCTCAATTCATGTAATTTTAAATGTTTGACATACGAGGAATTAAAAATGCGTAAATAGTTTTCGCATTGTAATTACATTCAATTAGTTTAACTTTAACTATCAGAAAAAAAAGCTATCGATCGATTGAATATACCTCTACCCGGTACCCTAAATAATTCTCTTTACTACTAGTGATTTGAACTGAATTATTTTTAATCATGTTTTATGAGTTTTTATTTGAGAGAAAAAACACACCCATATTGATATAATTTTCATCTTTTTATACGTACTTACATTTAAAGTAAGTGCTTACATTTCTAAGTGATCATTATTTTTAGTTCATCAAATTAAAATTTTTAAGTATTTCAATTAAATTTGGTTTACTGTAAATGTATACAACATTTTATGTGGTTTTGCGAATAGGAAGGTAGGTACATAATATTTTAATATGAATTCGAATTAGTTTTTAAATAAAATATTAAAGAGTATTTTACAAAAGGAAATAAGTTATAAAAGTTGGTTTTTAGTGATCCTTCAGTTTTCTGTTAAAAAACCACATGTAAAATACAGAAATACTTACCTTTTAAAAATATGAAAGAAACCAAATTACCACTTAACATTTTTTTAGCATGGAACAAACACAAAAGTATGAATACTTATGGTGACAAATTGCTATCTTATTATAATATTTTTTTTCGTCCTGTGTTCACAAACCTTGGATTTATGTACACTGTTAATTTTTAACGTTAAATCGACGTAACACAAAACATAATCAGTTGTTTGGTTAACGACAATTAAATTCTTAGCCGGACCGGCATAAAGCATGAATTCGTAAATAATTTATAATAATATTATTATACTTTGACAACTAGGCAAGTACTATAATAATAAATGCGTATAGAATTCGTATAATTAGTTTGCCGTTGAAGTGGTGTATTTAATATTATTCAACGGAATTATTATTGCATATACCTATTACGTAATATATATAGATGTACCCACACATAATAGATTTACGAGAGCCCGTGATTATAAATAATGTATTGAACAGTGAATACTGTTGAGTTATACATTTATGATTTGAAATATAATATTACAATTTACAAGTCTAACACTAGCTAGGTCGATTAAAATGAACGGCGCATTGTAGTACGAACAACGACGGACATTATCCTGTATGGTTCGTGCCAGAAGATTATCGGGGATTGAATAATTGCTCTCCGTTGCTTCCCCCCCCCCTCCGCCCATACTGTAAGTACATATGTTATCTACTTACAGAGGTACTATATACTATAACCCAGTCATTGGTTTTATCGGTTCGATCTGAGATACATCTGTTTTTTGTTAAAAAAAAAAAAAAAACACCTCCAATAGAAGAAAACTACAGGAATCACAAATATGGGCTTGTTTCTTATAATAACGCAGTTCTGTTAGATAGAAAAGCGTATGTTTATATTTTAATACTATATTATACCTGTAGTAATACCATATAGGTACATAATAATTTGTACTGATGAATCATTATAGTTCCAATAGAACAAAACAATTATTGGACAACATCAATTGCAACGATTTGCATCCATCTTTTAATTAATATATAACTGCACTATCGTTCGTATTTTAACAATATACTAGTATGAACATGGTATCGCAGTATAATAATTAAAATGTATTTCATTTTTCTTTATCGAGTATATTTGTTTGAAGTGCGTTCGCTTTTAAACATTCGTGTCGTTGCAGTTGGCGTCCGGAAAAATTAACTAGCTGTTAAAATGCACGAAACTATACATTTCCGTATTTCTCTGTAGTCCTGCAGCAGCTCTTTCGGGTTAGTTTTCACATTTTCATTACGTTCGTTTAAAACGAAAAAAAAAAGGAACTCAACATATATATATATATATATAATATAATGTCAACAAACGCACTCGAGATATTGTGGAGGGGATGTGTTATCTCGTGTCCACGGCAATCAAAATCCCGAAAACAGAGGTAGTATTAGGGGGAGGGGTGGGGTTGTATATAGTCGTACGGACATGTCTAATAATACCCACTTGAATTCGTTGTGGCGTTTTTGTGGGTCGTATATAATAAACAAAGTCGGCTCCGTGGCCGGGGCTGTCATTCGGGAGACAAGAGCGTTTTACTAGTCTCACTCGTCGGCGATGTTTGCGCGGGATGGGTGGAGGGGAAATAACGAGAAGAAGAAAACGGAAATATAATAATTGGTCGCAGTAAGAGATTGGTCTATTCTATTGTACCTATTACCTATACCCGTGTAACATTACAGTTGCAGAAGTAATAACATATAATAATAATAATAATAATAATAATAATAATAATAATAATAAATGATATTATTATAATAGTACATAGTTTATTATTGTTGCAATAGTAGAGGGCTGCAGGTCGTATCTTACACCTACGGTACAACAATATTGTGTGTACAACACATCTATATGTACGGAGTGTGTGCATTGTGAATACGGGATTTAACTCTTCCGCTGTTATATATATATTATATATATACGTCTGTGTGTGTATATATATATAGTTAGGTAGGTACTTTATACTTACCATTGAATGCGACGGTAAGGTCAAAAGTTTACCGGCCGCGCATATATACGCGCACCGGCAGAGGACGTGTTCATTGTTCTGCGCCGTGGATATCCAAAAACACAACTGACGTTTTGAGAAATTTATGGACAGACTATATGCGACTTCAAACCACTCCTATACGCCATTATCGGAACCGTTAATCAATCGCTCGGACATGGCGGCGGGTGGACGAGGGTGGTGGGTGGGCGACGGGGTGCGAGTAAAAACCACGGACAAACAAAACAGGCACACGGGACTTAGGATTCTTGGCAACAACAACTGAAAGTTTATTAGGTGTGTGTGTGTGTGTGTGTGTGTGTGTGTGTGTGTGTGTGTGTGTGTGGACGAGATTCATCTAAATCGGACGAGATTCGGCTTAATGATAAACGCTCTATATAGCGTACCTCTGCGGTACCTACCTTTATAGATTTTTTTTTATTTTTTTTATTTTTAATTTGAACCGTTATAATGTGGACTGTATACGGTTTTGCAATAATCGACTACACGACGGCATCGAGTTGTGAGCCGAGACCTGAACGGTTGTAGAGAGTATGCACACTATGTATGGGTAAATATTAGGTAAGTACCTATATGCCTGTTTGTAAGTACGCCGTACTTTAGCCCCGCGCGCATTATTCGGAGCGATATTAACTAAAAAAACTAAGTACACTAAAGGCTTTAGGAGCGATCATTTTTTACTGCGACTGTGCAGTGTGTGCTTTTTGTGCGTATAAGTAATATATTATTATACTGTAAGAATCATTATCCGATGCAATTCATAGGTCGTATTGAACATTAAATATACACTGCACATTTAGTATGAACTCTTTTGCATTGAAATAAATATTTTATGGACAAATAAATATACCTTCAATTAAAATATAAGTATTATTTTGTCGGTCAACAATAATAATGATCGGTTATCAGTATTTTAATAGACCTTTTCTTAAATACGTTATTTTGAATGCCTTATTTAAAACTAAGCGAAATAGCTTGTTATCGTTTTTAAAAAAAAAAAAATGTAGAAAGTTAAATTTTATGGGAGTATGCATGAGATAGATTTGTGTGATTTTTATTGATGGCTGGCAACCATATGGGATTGAATTAATATGAGAAGTCGATGGTTTTAAAAGTTTTTGTGTACCTGCTTGACGTTGGTAATTAAAACTTCCTCGAAATCTTTTGATGTCAGATACTTATAAGTTCTAGAATGCATTGAATTTTATTTCCCAAGCAATTTAAAATTAATAATTATTTTCGATAAAAGAACAGAGCAAAATAAAGCTACACTATATAATATATATAACGACCTATAACTGCATATACGTTATTTTGATATAATATAAACAATATATTATGGCATTATGACATACTGAAATATTTACGAAAATATTATAACATTTTATAGCTTTATTTATCAATAGGGTTTGAGGTAAATTACTCAACTTTGATTACTTTACAACCTGGTATATATTTTAATTTTAATTTGTTTTCACTTGACGTTAAACAACTAACTAATTGGATACTTATTGCTACGTATGAAAATGTCATCTTTATAATGTTCACTGCGTTCAATAAATTATTCACATTAAAATCCTTCAATAATATATTTATTTCAGAAATGGGAAACTCAAGATTCTCAAATTGTATTGTTTATTATTAAAAAAAAAAAATGACTATTATTAAATATCTAAATTTTAGAGGACCGTTTTTTTTATAATTATACCAGTCTAAGACTGTTTATAACCATAATATGTATGATCAGAATAACTATTTCCAAAGATAAAAATTTGCTGAGATGCATTCGAGATCGAAACGAATTTGTTTAACAATTAATACAAAGTAAAGGTATTGGTTAAAATTTTATTAATATTGGTTAAAAAGTTCCGTGTAATGCAGCATGTTTGACTGAAAATTGTCCACAGATAGGGATCAAAACAAAATTTTTTTGTTTTATATGGTAGTATTAACAAAATCTTGAACATATTATCTTAAATACGTACTAAGTAAAAACTGTGAACAACTGTGGTTTCAACTAAATTGTTCGTCTGTATTCAGAATTATTTTAATTAAAATTATTACATAATATAATTGATATCAAATACAAAAATATCCCCTACATCCAACTTTATTATTGACTTTGCACTGTTTTCACCATTTTTATATAATAAGACCTCAAAATTAGATTAGTTTTTGAAACTATTATCAATAAACTGATTTTCAATTTAAAGTTAACATCGGGGTGACTTCATTGAGTGACTTTATCTATTTCTTCCATTCATATTGCTATAATATGTACTTTAGTACTCCAGTTCTTAACCTATATAATAATATTAATAAGTAACTGCACATATACGAATGCTGTATAGATTGAATGAAAATCTATTTTGCGTTATAATAATAATAAATATCGTATACAAAAGTAATGATAATTATTTGTAAAACCATTATAATACCATTTTAATATTACAATCTATGGCATTTTCTCAATGAATATAAATTAATTATTGAGAAAAATATTGTATACCTACGCTTATTCTTGAGGTAAAATATGAATGATAATTTTACCAAATATATTATTTTATACTCTTAATTCTATGTTTTAGTATAAATATAATATATACTAGAGACTATAATAAATACAGTGTGCATTTTGATTTAAAATGTCAAAAAGTAAAGATAGTCAATCGAATAAATTATTTAGTAATATGTTTTTTTTTTTTATGAATTATTAATTTCTACGAAGAAAAAATATATTTATTGATTTTTTATAAAATATTCATGATATGTTTAATCGTGAAAATGTTTTAGTTTTTTTTAAATTGATTATTCCCAAAAAGTGTGTATATCATAAGTTACTGTTTTTGATGAACCCTTCGAGAATTTAGAACATTAAACGTTCAAGCACTTTATTCCTTACGCAAAAAATGTTAATAGGCAAAGGCACAAAAAGTACAGATTAAAACCAATTGTAACCTAACTACCTTATATTGAATCTTAAACAATTTGACTGATAAATGTATTTCTCTTACCCAAGTAAAATAAATGTGACTTTATAATAATATATTATACATATTGCATGAAAGAATATTATATTTTTGGAAAAAAAAATATACTGTGTAAAATTAAAATGATGAAACTTGAAAGAGAAAACGTAATAAAATTGACAAAATATAAAATATATTAAAATATAAATTCGTATATTATTACCGTCCTCGAATATTTTTTGTACGTTTGAACATTTATTTTCATTTTTTGTCAATATGCGATATTATCTTTGAATTTCAATAGCTAAGGGAAATTATTCCGTGCATATATTATTACTTCATGAATACCTAGCAATATTATTATACTTGTTTTATTATTATTTCATTTAATTCAACTATGTACCTAGGTAGGTACCAATGTGAAAAACAAAATTTATTGTTTTATAATTTGTTATAAAATTTGATTCTTCCGTTTACTTAAATCTATATTTATAATTCATACACCTTACTATAGCTACCTATTTGAAGTCCCGGAGGAAATATTTATTTATAATGTAGAGTGTTAATAGAATTTTAATTATTTGGATAACATTGTATATGGATAAATCACTCGAAACATATTAACAGCAATTTGATATTACTATATAGACATTATACCTTCAGAAACAGACGAAAGAGATAACCTAATGTTTCTCAAACGTGAATATGTCAGGTGTACGTTTATGTATGTTAACATCAGACCCTTAAGTCGTAACCATGGTAAGTTTGCAATTAGACATCCGAACGACGTAAGTACTAACGTGCATAAGGTAAATTATTAAAAATGCTTAACTCGTGTAGAAAAGTTTGTACTTTAAGTATATCAATTATCAATGACAACAATTTATTTGAGATTTCGAACAGTTTTCCCGATAACGCGTATGAATATTTTTTAGCAGTGTTTCTAGAATTACACATTTTGAACGACATAAGAACATGGAAATTTTTCTTAAAATAAGGTTCTATATAGATTTAAAATTAAACTCAAACTGCAGAAATTGTGTTAACTTACCAACTACTCAGTTAAGAATAACCATAATTTAGAGGTGCTCGTGGAGCACATGGCGTCCGCATGGAACACACACGTCTTCCATCGATCTATATCGCAACTGCGGTGAACGCCGCAAACATATGTAATATACCTACAAGTTGAAATATAGTTAATTCAAGTTAATACAATTCTCGTTGTTTTACTTTTGCACTAATAAACTACATTAAATTTTGATTTTTCCTAACTTTTGATTTTGATTCGTAAATGCTGAGGTGTTACTTCGTTTTTCGTCTAAGAATTACAATGCACAGTTAAGCTACTCGTTAGCATATTTAACGGAAAGGTTCATAAATAAACATAAGTCGAAAAATATGTTTGAATTTTAAATAATTTTATAACTAATATGCAATAAACCACCCGATAACTACTGAATGTTAGTAAAACGTGTAGTGATCTCGCTAGCAAATCGAGTATATTTGAGCGAGATGATCTTTTCAAGAATATGTTGTGAATAAAAAGTAATAAATAGTAATAACAATAATAACAAAATAAAAAAAAATATTAAAATAACAAAATATAATCTATAGATATTTAATGTTATAATAAATAGTATAACTGCGGTCATTGGATTTACAGGCACGTACCTACAGCTGCTAAATTCAAAGTGAAAGGATGTGAAAAACTTACAGCGAGCGGAGCAAATTAATAATATAAAGAACGCAGTTTAGACTTTTGCATTATTTTTATTGGAATAGCTTCAATTATTGTCTTGTGATAATTAATAAAGAATAACTGATCGTATTTGTCCTCTTCTTTTTCTGATGGCTTTTTATGTCATGTTAATTAAATTCCCGGGTACACGGAAATACGGAATGGACAAACGTCATCAATTTATTTTCAAAAGAATGTATTTTTTTTTTTATTATATCTATCTACTATAAAATATTAGATTGTGATTGGGTTTTCTGATTAAATACAAATGAGATCACTGGCAATTGGCCGATTACGGAATTATCGTCATGTACAACTTGAACGCACTTTACGCGATCTTCAGGTTATATTGCGAAACGGATATAACTACCTTCAGCATAATACCTATGATACCATTCAATAATATAATTTAGTACTGTTTATGACTATAGGCAGTTTTATAATGCAATAATATATTTGACAGCTAGGTACGGTTCGATTGTAAATTTAATATAAAAATAACAGTTTTGTATAATTTAAGTTATTGAATCAATTTCGTCACAAAGTATTCCCCACTGATGTGATTCATTTTTTAAATTTAGGTATGAACTATCTACGATAAATTTAAAAAATTGTATTTGTTAAAATAATAACTAATAACATAAGAAAATATTTATTTTATTTTGCATCGTATTGTTCCCATTATATTATGTCACGAAATTTATTAAACCTATTACATAACCTATATTATCCACTTTATTATTTAATAAAGTCGTATGTTGAATAGTTGAATTGTACATAATGTACATAATGTATTTAACACTTACTGAACAATTAACTAAATTCTATATAATTAAATAATTTGATAGTAATAGAAATAAAATACATGAGAGGTTAGATAAACCAAAGAAGTAATAAGTATAAAAATTGAAAATTTTATAAATTTTTAATTACAAAATCATTTTCAATTTGATGAATATAGTCAAAATTTAAACTATATGCTTATAAAAAAAAATCGTGCCAATGTATTTCTAATATTTATCAACTGCTATATATCAAGAGCTTTGTATTAACATTTTATGCTTTTTGACCCAACTAATACAATTTTATTGACATTTATAGAAAAAAAAAAAAAATTGAAAATGTCATTCAACAACTTAAAACGAGTTAAAATATTTCGAAAAATTCATCAAGTATAGAAATTGATGAAATCAACATATGGTGTAAATTTCAAGTGTCGACATTAATTTGTTTTTGAATTACAATAAAATAAGAAAATCGCTACAAGAGAAAAAGAGTTACCAATGTTGTAAAAATTTCAAATTCAAAAACTCATAAAAATGTAATTTTACTTTCCAGAATTTTTTTGATAAAGGTAGACAAACTTGTTAGAACTCTTGTAATAATTTTAGAAATCTAAGATATCAATAGAATTTTTTTTATGAATTTCTAACTAAATATAGTGTAGTAATGGTAGCAAAAACTCTTAGAGAGTAGAAATGCCAGGAGAAGAAGCAAGAGAATTAAGTACGATTTGATAATTATCGTGATTTTCGTGATTTTACGAATTTTGTTAAAGTTCCAAGTTTAAACGCCCATAAAAAGTTATTGTAGGTCAAGTTTAACTTTTTTTTTTGATTACCATTAACAACAACTTACAAAAAACCTTGTATTACATTTCTGTCAAGTTTTTTGATGGAGCTAAATTTTTGTATCGACTTTAGTTTGAAAGAAACAAATTATAATCGAAAATGCCCATAAATAGTTCAACACAAATCAAAATATTTTGAAAATGTTATGGTGTATAGAAAATGATTACTCAATTAATATTCAGAGAACATTTAATGTATAGACTGTAATTTTTGTTATAGAGGTACACTAAATCTTAAATAGATTTTTTCGAAAACTGGTTTTTAGTAAAAATGTCTGATTTTATTTCATTTTTTGATTGTTATTCCTGTTGCTTTTGAAAACTATCATGAATTTTAAATTGTAACCTTCTAAATGCACCAACAGGATTCACTTTAAATACGAAAAAAAAAAAATATAAAAACACACAACATTCTAAAATCAACACATTCATCGTTCCTCTCAGAATCTAAAATTCTACGAAACAACTGCTCCTTAATATTGACCGTGTTGAAAATGTCTATACTAATCTTTTTGTTGTATGTTTACAGGTGGACGTATACCTAAAAAAAAACACATTCGTTCATACTATGAAGTCATTACACTGAAATCGAAGTACAAGAACACCAAAATTATATTTCTTTTAATATTTCAAATTATATTGACACGTCATCATGAATTGTGGGGTGGACTCGTAAAGTATGATATAACACGTGTTACATGCTTCCCGTAGACCGATCAAGCCGCGAGCATCTCCTCTATCTCCAAAAAGGTTTTCCCCTTGGTCTCGACCATGATGAAGATAGAGGCGACTACCCAAATGAAGTTGAACACCGAGTACAAGAAGTAATTGGAGTAGACGCCAAACGCATTGGTCATGAACGTGTAGATGCCGTCCAGAATGAACGAGGCACCGGCCAGGAACACGACGCACAGCGGGGCCGCCTTCGTCTTGACATTGGCCGCGAACATCTCACCGAGCAGAGTGTACGCGAGCGTCCCGGCGCCCATTGAGTAAGACAGTATGAACGCCCACAGTAACAGTACCGGCCACCACGATAAAGACGAGCCCCCCTCCACGTTGGCAACTACGTACAGGCCGACGCCGTACAGGGCCGTCGCAACGCCCATCGCAAAGTGTGACAACACCATCAGCGGCTTCCGGCCCAACAAGTCCACCAAAAACAAGGGCAAAAAGTTTCCGCAATTTTTGATCATGGTGAACACCATGACGGCCACCAACGGGTTCAACCAGTAATTTTTGGACGGCAGCGTTATCGAGCTGAAGTGTATGAACTGCGAACCGATTATAGATTGTTGGCGATGAGTTCACAGTTAATGCGTTAATTAAATAAATATGTGAAAAGCGTCATAATACTATATGAGACTGTCTACCGGTAAAATGATTTTTCCACTCCCAATTTACCGTCAGGGAATCGTTTTCATAATTATTCTAAATAATCGTGTAGTAATAATTATCACTATATAGAATATACCTACAGGACTAATACCGCTCAACCTCTGAAACACGCAAGCTCCCATCGTAATGATTAAAGCCCTCCGGTTGGACTTGGTCATGAACAGCTCACTGTACGTCGCCTTTGACTGCATCTGCTTGGCAACCGTCTCCTCGATCATCGCCAGCTCGTCCTCGACGTCATCCTTGGCCCGGATACGCATGAGCGATTTCTCGGCTTCATCCTTCCGATCTTTCTGCATCAGGTAGTACGGGGATTCAGGCATAAAGAAGAACAGGACAGTGAACACGGTTGAGATGGACAGACCTAGTAAATTGAGCTGTCGGTAATTCAGAAATTGGCCGATCATCTGAATACATAGCATGCCCATCGCCAACGAAATCGGAAACATGGACAACACAGCACCTCGTAACTTGACCTCGGCTATTTCGCCCACGTAAATTGGTATTGCGGAGATTGTCATCCCCTTGGCCAGTCCGGCGAACAGCCTGGCCAAGTATAGTTCATCCAACCGGGACGGCCACGTGAGCATCATGATCCAGGCTATCATGTTCATCGGACCGATGTTGCTGATTGTCTGCTTCCTTCCGTATAATCCCAGAACATAACCGCATGGTATGGGGCTAATCATGTTGCCCAAGTCATACATGGCGATCATCGTCCCGTAATTGGTCACATCCAACTCAGTCTGGTTGTTTTTCATCTGGTAGATGGCCGTCGACGACCATCCGATCCACGTACCACAGACCATATAACCCATACATGCTGCAGACGAAACGAATACCTATTCCTTTTAACTTTTCACAGTTGGTAATACTTTTAATATTATTTATATCTTTTCTATAAATGTGTACGATAACTATTTAAAATTAAAAAGAATACGTTTCTGCAGTTGAAAATTTAATTTGTTTCTGGAGCATTAAGGATGAACAATCGATTTTGTATCGTTAGTCAGGCATTTTGAAAAATTTAATAAATTTTGTATTTCCTTTATGTTTTCGTCGATTTGGTATGTCTACTTTTAGGATTTACTGTTAATATATGATTCACCTGATTTCCAAATTGTACTTAGCATGTATGCTGTAGGCTTATTTTCATCACCAGCAGACTTGTACTCAAATAACAATTTAATGATATTTAAAATACCATAAGAAACAAACATTCAAATATTTTATCTAACATATGAATAATTTATTCATAAAAAAAACAATTTTTTTCTGCCCTAAAAATAGTGTTAAAAGCGTGATAAAAATAATATTATTATCTATGTATTTGTATAATCGTTGCTAGCATATGCATTCATATGCATTCATTCTATATTTTTTTTGAGTTTTATTTTTAGAAAAAGTATTCAAATACAAAATAAAAGCTATACCCCATTATCTGTTATGAAATTACCATCGCAGACATAACTTGTATACCTTATATCTATTATCTTATAATAATAGTATACCTACTATTATAGATACAAAATCAAAGTAGGAAAACACACATCGACAGTGTTGGAATTTCAAGTTTCTGTGATTTATAAAAGCTAATGATAATGTAAAACGATATTAAAATAGGAACTTCAACAAATATTTCAATTTTCAAAATAAATTCCTAAGACATCATCAAAAACTCTTGAATTAAACGAAATAAGCAGGCTATTTAATTAAATTAAATATATTAATACAATAAATAAAAAGTTATTTTGTTATATTTTATGTGATAATATGTTCAACGAACTATTTAAATTCATGGGAATTTGGCCTTTTAGTTGATAACTAATAACATATTCTTTTACTTTGCTTAAAACTTGAAAATTATTCAGGGCTTTGAATCCGAATTAACTCAAACCCCTTACTCCCCTAAAAATCCTTAAAAATCCATACAACCCATTTTTAAACATCCCTTGTTAATTGTGTTAATTCACAACCCAATATTTTTTTATATACAAATTTAAATCATAATTTAAAATAAATAATAATTATTAAGAGAAACAATTTTGTTAAACAGATATAAATTATTTCAAATAATAACAAAAGTACAAAAATGTTTAATATCTTTTAAGGAGGAGTGAATGGGGGTGTTTATGTTGTTTTGATGATATTCGTTAAATGTATTTCTTGTGGTGTTAATGTATATTTTACGTCTTATATCTGATCATCTAATAATATTTCTTCTGTTTAATATCCATCTTAACCCGAAGAATAACGATTATTAACAATCAAAAGTTTGTTTAAATTTAATAATCTACTGATTGAGTATCCGAATACATCCAGCACTTGAAACCCGAATAAAATGATTCAAAACTCTGAAATTACTACGAATTTTAGTAATTTTACTATTCTTTCATGTATTAAAATATAATGAAATTACTTAAATCCGACAGCCTTTGTTCCATGCACTATTATTTGCTAAATCAAAGAAATTATAATGATTGATTAATAAAATATAAATACACTCATAATATTATGCTGATTCATACTGTGTTTTTATAAATGTTATTTGTTAAAAAATTATTGTTAAAAGCGTGATAAAAATACATTATTATCTATGTATTTGTATAATCGTTGATAACATTATTATTTTTCGTTGTATTAATGCTTATTTATATATTTTATATATTGCCATATTGGTGTTAATTTCAAATTATACCAAAACGTATATAAATTAGTTCGAGAATGTATATACATTCTATAATTCAAATACAAAATAAAAGCTATACCCTATTATCTGTTATTAAATTATCACCGCAGACATAACTGTCCTTTGATAATACTACATCTACTATTATAAGTATAAAATCAAGGAATCTAGGAAAACACACCTCGATTGTGTTTATAGACTAATAGACCCATAATTGTTTTTAGTAATGTTTTTTGTTAAAACAAAAATCATAATTGAGGCGAGTTAATATTTTGACCTCTTCCGCGTACTTAAACGATGTTATACATTCTTAAATAAATGCATATTATTATCTTTATAAATTAAAATTTTAAACGCGTTTCTTTACATAGAGTAAAATTATAGAAGATTATAATATATCATTTAGTATGTGCATTAATTTTATGATAAAAAATAATAAAGTTTAGTCTCGATTATTCGAATTTCAAGGGCAATAAAAATAAATTCGAGTAATGAATTTTCCCTATTGTGTACCTCAAGCAAAACGTTTTAAACCACTTCAAAGAGCAGGAAACAAAATTAGAGTCTTCTAAGTTTTTGAGATACTGAGACTTGAATTTATTGTATTATATAGGTAATAAATACAAAATATATAATTATATTTGTATATCTTGATTTGATAAATTATTTGTGAATAATAATAAATACCTATTAAAGCAATTGAAAAGGTAAAGAACACTGTTTTCAATCTTTCTTCCGTCATCTAAAAAGATTTTTCAAACAAAAAACACTAGCGGTTTAATAATATATACAACATAATTTGTAATTATAATGCATATACTAATGATAAAACAGTTTAAAATAAAACAATAAATCAAATATATATTTTTTAATTTCGATGGCAACATAATGGTTATTGATTATAATTATGTTTAATTGTCAAACTTTAACCGGTAAAATGGTTTATACAAAACTAAAAATAGAAGTCTGTTAAACCACAATCTACACTGCTCTAAAATAGCATTTTAAGTAAAAAAATATACCCCGTTCCTTAATATGTTTCTCGGAATTTTTAAATAATAAAAATACTTTTAAACACTAAAATTTTGAGGCTATTATACAAGTGACGCGAAAATTTTGTGTTATGTCAAAATGTATATTATTTAGCTTTTTCATATATAATCATTATTGTATATCATATTATATTTTTAGAGGATAGTAGTCTTCCTGAAATATATTCCTTATAAAATATTGTTACAAGAATCACACACGTGGAAATGTAGGCATTATGGTTTTTTCTTCTACCCTTCATAATGATAACAATATATTCTTTATTGTTCAACGATAACCATGTCTATTGTCCTGCATGCTTGTTCAGACTTTCAAAAGTTGTTTAAATATAAAGTTACTGCATATCGTCTCAAGGGCTCTCGTGTGGTAAGTTCATAAAAAAAATTGACATACAAGTTTATTATTATGTATGTTAAATGATGAAATATATCAATACATGGATGTATAAACATTTTGCACTTCCACAGTAAGTTGTGAACTTTAAGTTAAAAAAATACAATGCCAATAATAATGATATATTTATAAATGTTAAACAGTGACAGTGTAGAATATATTAGAAATATGGTATAGTTTTCAAATATTGTTATTGTACATTTGTACACGCAAGTCACAAGTAAATATAATATGATTTAATATTGTATGCTATAATTTGTAGGTATGACTTTATTTTTATTTGTATTCAATGGTCTACCTATAACCTGGGCATGTACCTACTAGTCTCGTAATCACCCCCCCCCCCCTCAAAAAAATAAAAAAATAGTACTTTGAGAAAAATTCACCAGTTTCCCTCAACATATCATATACAAGATAAGATGCCACATTTGGCTTACAATAGGGGGAGGGGTAAATATACAATTACACTAAAATGAAAAAATGCATATAATAATAAAGAGTATGCAATGTATAAAACGTAAAAAAAAAAAATAGATGTATGCAATATTTAATGTATAAATTATGTTTTTTGTCATAATATCAGATTCAACAAAATCATATCTATTAATACTTGTATTTTTATATCTATCCATAAAATCTTCGATTTGTTTTTATTTTGTATAAGTATTTTTTTAGTTCAGTACATACTCATAAAAATGCCTATAATATTTATTTGTTTGAACTTCTTCAAGAACATTTACAAAAATTAAAATATTCAGATGAGTGCCTAAATTCCACTGAAAACAACGCATGCATTGGTAGTCCTCCTTGAATAAATTTAATTCGTAGTCTATTATATTATTAGGTGGGAAATTCAAATTTGAAGAAAAATAATATGTTATATAATATGTAGGTACCAACCAAATTATAGTCTAAAATCTCAATTTTTTTTTCTGATAAAGGGTGAACTGTTATAATTGTAACGCTGATATCCTTCAATAAAGTGTTGTAATGATGTGAATGATGGTGAATGACACGCAATTCAGCGATTTATAATTTGCAGTAATTAAGACATTTATGAATTAATATAATTTCCATTTTTGTCACACAGTTGAAACTGTAGAAAAAAATTCGCATAGTACTCAAATGGACCGTCCACAAAATAGTTATCTCGTTAATATAACAATTTTGAACTTGATCGTGTAGCAAAACAACATTTTCTGGGTCGTTTTTATGTAATATAAAATTCTCATCTTTATAGTTATAAATTATGTATAGTTATAAATATATAACAGTTGAAACTTAAAAGTTCAACTAAATTTAAATACATATCTAATTATTTCATAATTAAAAACAAGTTGATATTTTTAAGTCATTGCAGTTAGTACGTTTAAATTTTTGTCAACTGGTTGTTATCGTCTGGAAACGTTTGCATATTTTGTTTTACACTAACATCAGAAGACGTAATTTCGACAATTAGTTAAGTTTATCTATTTACACTAAGAAGGTACTATTTAAATCATTCTCTTTTGTGGATTATAGAAAAATTGTATTTTTATTCATCAACGTCATTATTTAAAATCTGAGAATATATTGTATTGTTTAATTATTTATCAATTTTTAAACGTCTTCATCATATTTAATTATGTTAGTATAATAATTTACTAATTTATATTGTAATGTTTGAAGATAAATTTTTTTTTGAAAAAGTGGTACAGTTCAATACATTTCAGCACCTAAAGATTTGGATTTACTAGTGTATTAACATTATTTTACTTTAATTTCTTACTCATTAGAAAAAGAAAATTTCATAGAATTCAAAAATTTACTTAATAAATATTTGCATGCATGGTTTTTTGTTGGTTTGTATCAATAAAATTATAAAATTTTTTGACTTAGTTACACATTTATAATTTACAAAGCTATTCATACAAAAGCAGCAATTTTGAAGGCTTATGAAATAGCTTATCATTATTTTCTACTAATAATTTGTATAAACATTTTTAAAGTGCAATAAATATAGCAAAATATTTTAACACAATTTAGAATAATACTGTGAACTCATTTTGAACCGTTAGCATGAACCAAAATTCTGTAAGTTTACAATGACAGTCATACCTAATCATGAATGGAGAGTATATAACTTGTGGCTAATAACAGTAAGTACCTCTATTTATATTAAATTTTAAAGACTTGCATTATATTTTACAAGGTATTTACACAAAACCAAAGACTTTTAACTAGGCATTTGTCTAGAGACAATGCATCAGTGTATAATTCATTAATGGAATTTTACAAAATAACTACAAAATTCACATGTATATAGCTTATTTAATTATTAGCCCAGAATTTTGAATGATACGTCAAAATGCTTACAAAAATTAACTCTATGTGAATCATATTTCAAAACTATGGGTTCCCATTTGAATTTTAAAAGTTAAACCTAAAATCTCCCCTTTTCATTTAACAAGAAAAATAATTAATTTAAAAATGAGCTTATATATTATAATTAAAAGAGGTTTTCATATACCTAAGTAGGTAATTTTTTCATAATTTAAGTATATCATGCTGTAATCTGCTGTCACATGAAATTTGAAACACCCTGTCTATACATTATACCTTCAGAAACAGATGAAAGAGATAGCCTAATGTTTCCCAAACGTGAATAGTTCAGGTATACGTCTATGTATGTTAAAATCATACCCGTAACTCGTAAATCGTAACCATGTTTAGTTTGCAATTAGACATTCGAACGACACAAGTACTGACGTAAATTATTAAAAATGCTTAGCTCATGTAGAAAAGTTTGAACTTTATGTGTATCAATTATCAATGACAAAAGTTTATTTGAGATTTCGAACAAAGCTTTTCCGATAACGTATTACTATTTTTGAGCCGTGTTTTGAGAATTACGTGTAACGGCATAAGAACGTGGGACGTTCTCGTAATATAAAATTCTTGATTTAAAATTAAACTCAAACGGTAGAAATTATGGTAACTTACCAACTACTCAGTACGTTTTAAGGATAACCATGATCTAGAGGTACCGAATTAAAAGCATTAGACAAACACGTCTACCATCGATCATAGATCGCAACGCCGGTACACCCCGCAAACCCATATATACCAATAAATTGAAATATAAATAATTCAAGTTAATGAAATCATCATTATTTTACTTTTTCAGTAATAAAACTGTTACTTCGTTGTTTGTCTAAGAACTAAGAATTACTAGGAACTGTGAAAATACTCGTTACCAAAGTCAAAGAAAAAGTTCATACAAATAATTATAAGTCACAAAATATGTTTGAATTTTAAATAGTTCTAAACCTAATACGCAATAAACCACCCGATGAGTACTGCAGTTAAGACCACGTGTAGTGACTCCGATAGCGAATCGAGTATATTTGAACGAGCTGAACTTTTTCCAAGAATATGTTGGGAATAAAATAGTATTACTACGGTCATTGGAATTACAGGCACGTACCTACTACTGCTAAATTCAAAGTGGTAGGATGTGAAAAACGTACAGCGGAGTGGAACAAATTAATAATATAAAGAACGCAGTTTAGACTTTTACATTATTTTTATTGGTATAGCTTCAATTATTGTCTTGTGATAATTAATAAAAAATGACTGATCGTATTTGTCCCCTTTTTTATTCTGATGGCTTTTATATCGTGCTAATTAAATTCTCGGGTACGCGGAATGGACAAACGTCATCAATTTGTTTTCAAAAGGATATATTTTCTTCTTTATAATATCTAGCTATCTACTGTAAAATATTAGATTTTGATTGGGTTTTCTGATTAAATACAAATGAGATCACTGGCAATTGGCCGATTTCGGGATTATCGTCATGTACAACTTGAACGCACTTTACGCGATCTTCAGGTTATATTGCGAAACGGATACAACTATGTTCAGCGTAATACCTATGATACCATTCAATATAATTTAATTAGGTTATATTGAATAGTTGAATTGTACATAATGTATTAACATTTAACACTTACTGAACAATAAACTAAATTCTATGATATTATATTATGTCTGACAAGAGAGTTAAACTATAACTCACATAAAAAAAAATATTTTTCAATATATATTTCTATAAATTTGAGCAATTAAAAACACCCGAATAAAATTATCAGGTCAAATTATTTAGTATAATCCTAAAATCGTGATCTCATTGTCAAGAAAAACATATTATAGATAATCATATTAAATATACAGCAATCTACATCTATAACTTTATAGGTATAGCTGTACTTATTTTGAAGGGATTTTCACAGGGAGGTTGAGGACTTTGAAGTCATCTTGGCTACTTTTTATGTTTCCTAAGCGAAAATTGGAAATGTGTTGAATCTCGGGGCAAAATGATTATATTTTCTATTTAATTATCATTGAGTTTTAATGGATAATTTTGTCACGGGGCGGTGGTTCTGAAACCACTCTTCAAACAGTGAAATCCCATTATTTAAAAAAAAGTATACAGCTCACTAAGGAGAAGGTGTAAGCATAGCTTCATAGCCTCAACACAAAAAAAAAAATTCCCCAAAACAACTGCTCCTGATTATTTACCCTGTTGAAATCTCTACTGTTCTCGTTGTTGTATGTTCGAGTGCGGACGTATACCTAAAAACATGGTAAACCATTTTCTCATACTAGGAAGTTATTATACTGAAACCAAAATGCACGTGCTCCGCATTTTTATACGATAATTTTTTTTTCTGCTAAATCCTGTGATATAGTTACTACATATTTAGCACCTATCCTGCAATATTATAATAATACTATATTGCTGTAAATTATATTATTATTAGGTACGCCGTCGTCAATTGTCCGGTATTATAGTAGTATTGTATGTTAAAACACTTGTTGCACGCACACCGCCGACGACGAAAGATGGGATGCCTACTACCAGTGTTGAACGCAGTGAGAGGGGGGGGGGGGTGGATAGTATGAAATGTATCAATATTTTAAATTTTGTAATCCCCCCCCCCAAATTTTTTTTCCTGCATTCACAATTGCCTATAACAAAACTGATCAAGAGGCGAGCAATCTCCAAAAGGGGTTTTCGCTGGGTCGCGATCATGATGGAGGCAGTGATGAATAGCCCAGACGAGGTTGAACGCCTTCATCGTGGCTGAGATCAAGAGAAAACCATATTTGGAACAGATGTTCGCTTCTTGATCTGCAGATATGTAGTACACCATGGTTCGTCGCCAGTATGTGCGCCGTTTTTTATGATCATATTTTCTGAACTACCTTTATACAGCGCCTATAAAACAATATCATATATTTATATTTATTTTAATATCTGAAATCATATTGTGACGTCATTATTGATTGTACGGCCAACTCGTTGACCACGATGTACAGTATACACGTGTTACACGCGCGCCGGCGGCGAACGAGGACCACCGCAAGGCTGGTCAAGCCGCGAGCATCTCTTCTATCTCCAAAAAGGTTTTGCCCTTGGTCTCGATCATGACGAACACCGCGGCGACGGCCCAAATGAAGTTCAACGCCGAGTATATGAAGTAATTGGAGTGGACGCCGAACGCTTGGGTGACGAACGTGTAGATGCTGTCCAGCAGGAACGAGGCGCTGGACTGGAGCATGACGCACAACGGGGCCGCCTTGGTCTTGACGTTGGCCGCGAACATCTCGCCGAGCAGCAAGTAAGCGAGCGTTCCGGCGCCCAACGAGTAAGACAGTACGTACACCCACAGCAACACCACCGGCAACCACGCCAACGACGAGCCTCCGTTCTCGTTGGCCACCGCGTACAGGCTGACGGCGTACGCGGCCGTTGCCAGGGCCATCGCGGAGTGCGACAACACCATCAGCGGCTTCCGGCCAATCCAGTCCACCAAAAACAGCGGCACCATATTACCGATGTTCTTGATCACGGAGAACACCACGACGGCCACCAACGGGTTCAACCAGTAGTTTTTGGACGGCAGCGTGATCGAGGTGAAGTGTATGAACTGCGGACCGATATTAGATTGTTGGCGATGAGCTCGCAATTAATGCGTTTGTTGAATTAATATGTGAAACGCGCGTTTTAGTTATTTTTATTTTAATCGATTTCGTAACAAACCACCTGACGTATCTGAAGGAATACCGCAGGTAGTTAACAATCGGTTAATGACTATAATAGTAGGTACATATCAATATTATCATCTATCGTTTTACTCATGAAAAATTATTTAAAATACAAATGAAACAAAATATATACATATGTTTGAACTATTCGTCCGGGTATAGTTCACCCGCCAAATAAAAAATATCTTACAGAGTGATAGTATAAAATATGGGTATCGAATTTCAAGATGAATATGTTACGCCTTTGTGGGGATGCACCTGAAGGATAAAATGTTATGTCAAAACGCCATGAATATAATATAATGTGTTTTTCACATCTTATTTTAATATACCTATACATTATGTACTGCGGAAAAGTGATACGATGTGATGTTAAAAATCGTAGACCTAGAGGTATGTTTTTTTTGATTACTAATGCATTTTATTACCATTTATTAACATTTATTTGAAAAATTGTGGAAGTAATTTAAGGTTTTGCTAAAAATATAATATAATTTGTTTCAAAATATTTTGTTTTTAATGTATATAATAAAATATATCCCCAATCGTATGTCAAGAATAATTAAATTTTTGTTAATAATAATTATCCACAACCAATAACAATCTTATATTTGTATACCACAAAAAACGTATCCTAAACGTCTTATCAGCCAAAGTTTCAAAGGCTCCTAATATACCCAGCCCAGAAAAAAACATTTTCAGTAGATGTGACAAATCCAGAACTCACCTTCAGATATCTAATACAAATGCATTGGCATTAAGCATATAGCTGAAACTCGTGTACAGGCATACTATACTTTGCATTTAATAATTAAGTTCTAGCAAACAGTGTCGTATAAAAAAAAATTATATTTTTACTTAGTCCTCAGAATTGGAAGAAGAAACTACCTATTAAACTCACCCAAATCTCTAGTATTCTTCGTTTTTTTTTATAATATCATCATAATTTATTGTGGTTCTAAACGAGCAAGTCGGACCCGAAATGATAAGCGGCTTCCAAAAACACATATTGCAAAATTTACATTTGCAAAGCCATCCATATGGTTTATATCACTCGCAAACGGATGATGTTTTCTGTTAATCAGCTTCAATGGAAAACGGAGGAATCACTGTTACCAGAGAAGCAAGCGAGCACCGAGTCCGTAGGTAAAGGTGTTATTTGTAAAACCATATTTTGCATACAAAAGTATTATGTTTTTTGAACCTCATAACATACAGTTTGACTAAACGTGTCATGCTATTTGTATCTTTAATTTTTAATTCTTATAATACAGATAATTGTTTACTAGTTCCTCCCCAAAGACCAAAAGTTGTTTAGTATTTTGTGGAAACATTAAAAAGAAAAAAAATTGGAAGAAATATTTTTATTCTGTTTATTTAATCAAACACGTACCCTCAAATATATAATGCTATTCATTTGGACACCTGTTTGATGCTATGCGTTATGAGTGTTAACTCATACAGTTACTAAAATATTTACAGAAAATACCTATCTAAATATGAGTCAGTTGGTTCTGTCAATTCATTTAAGTTATAAATCAGTTGCTGAAAAAATAAATTTAAAATGAACTAAATATAATATTCAACATAGTAACTCGATAAGACGATGCCGTACGCTCAATCTGGGGAAACACATCTCAGTGTACACGTACCGGCCGGCGTTGCCAGCTCCCGGATGGGTGAACACGTTTTTCAACCCCACCAACATACTAACCTACTAAAAATATACAAAAACCTACTACTGGTCTATCCTACACTCAGTGGCCTATGTTGCTAATAAAAGAAATAAAAATAAACATTCAATATAATATTAATTGTTTCTTTGAATTTAATATACTACTTATAAACCTAAGAATTAAATACTGAAATAAAATGGTAACAATATAAGTATGCAGTCATACGCGAACTATGTATCTTATTTTTAATGAATATTACGATATACCAATAAAATATTCACACTCTAAAAAATCAAGTCGTTGGCGATGTAGTATTATATTGTATTCTACCGGTAAAATGACTATTCCACTACCAATTAACCGTCAGTGTATCGTTTTCACGATTATTCTAAATAATAGTGTAGTAATAATTATCACTATACCCACCGGACTAATGCCGCTCAGTCTCTGAAACACGCAAGCTCCCGTCGTAATGATGAAAGCCCTCCGGTTGGACTTGGTCATGAACAGCTCTCGGTACGTTGTCTTTGACTGCATCTGCTTGGTGACTGTCTCCTCGATCATCGCCAACTCCTCCGCAACGTCATCCTTGGCGCGGATACGTCTGAGCGATTTCTCAGCTTCATCCTTCCGATCTTTCTGCATCAGGTAGTACGGGGATTCAGGCATCAAGAGGAACAGAAATGTGAACACGGTTGCCAAGGACAGACCCAGGAAATTGAGTTGTCGATAATTCAGAAACTGGCCGATCGTCTGTGTGCTTAGCATGCCAAACGCCAACGAAATCGGAAGCATGGACAACACAGCACCCCGTAACTTGACCTCGGCTATTTCGCCCACGTACATTGGTACGGAGCATATTGTCATCCCCTTGGCCAGTCCGGCGAACAGCCTGGCCAAGTATAGCACATCCAACCGGGACGGCCACGTGAGCATCATGGTCCAGGCGATCATGTTCATCGGACCGATGACGCTGATCGTCCGCTTCCTCCCGTATAATCCCAGAACATAACCGCATGGTATGGGGCTGATCATGTTGCCCAAGTCGTACATGGAGATCATCGTCCCGTAATTGGTCACATCCAACTCAGTCTGGTTGTTTTTCATCTGGTAGATGGCCGTCGACGACCATCCGATCCACGTACCACAGACCATATAACCCATACATGCTGCAGACGAAATGAATACCTATGCCTTTTAACTTTTCACAGTTGGTAATACTTTTAATATTATTTATATCTTTTCTATAAATGTGTACGATAACTATTTAAAAGTAAAAGGAATACGTTTCTGCAATTGAATATTTAATTTGTTTCTGGAGCATTAAGAATGAACAATCGATTTTGCATCGTTAGTCTGGCATTTTAAAAAAGTTTATAAATTTTGTATTTCCTTTATGTTTTTTATGTTTTCGTCGATTTGGTATGTCTACTTTTAAGATTTACTGTTAATATATGATTCACCTGATTTCCAAATTGTAATTAGCATGTATGCTATAGGCTTATTTTCATTACCAGCAGACTTGTACTCAAATAACAATTTAATGATATTTAAAATACTTTAAGAAACAAACATTCAAATATTTTATCTAACATATGAATAAGTTATTCATTAAAAAAACAAATTTGTTCTGCCCTAAAAATAGTGTAAAAAGCGTGATAAAAATAATATTCTTATCTATTTGTTAATTGTATAATCGTTGCTAGCATATGCATTCATATGCATTCATTCTATATTTTTTTTGAGTTTTATTTTTAGAAAAAGTATTCAAATACAAAATAAAAGCTATACCCCATTATCTGTTATGAAATTACCATCGCAGACATAACTTGTATACCTTATATCTATTATCTTATAATAATAGTATACCTACTATTATAGATACAAAATCAAAGTAGGAAAACACACATCGACAGTGTTGGAATTTCAAGTTTCTGTGATTTATAAAAGCTAATGATAATGTAAAACGATATTAAAATAGGAACTTCAACAAATATTTTAATTTTTCAAAATAAATTCCTAAGACATCATCAAAAACTCTTGACTTAAACGAAATAAGCAGGCTGTTTAATTAAATTAAATATATTAATACAATAAATAAAAAGTTATTTTGTTATATTTTATGTGATTATATGTTCAACGAACTATTTAAATTCATGGGAATTTGGCCTTTTAGTTGATAACTAATAACATATTCTTTTACTTTGCTTAAAACTTGAAAATTATTCAGGGCTTTGAATCCGAATTAACTCAAACCCCTTACACCCCTAAAAATCCTTAAAAATCCATATAACCCATTTTTAAATACCCCTATTAATTCACAACCCAATATTTTTTTATATACAAATTTAAATCATAATTTAAAATAAATAATAATTATTAAGAGAAACAATTTTGTTAAACAGATATAAATTATTTCAAATAATAACAAAAGTACAAAAATGTTTAATATCTTTTAAGGAGGAGTGAATGGGGGTGTTTATGTTGTTTTGATGATATTCGTTAAATGTATTTCTTGTGGTGTAAATGTACATTTTACGTCTTATATCTGATCATCTAATAATATTTCTTCTGTTTAATATCCATCTTAACCCGAAGAATAACGATTATTAACAATCAAAAGTTTGTTTAAATTTAATAATCTACTGATTGAGTATCCGAATACATCCAGCACTTGAAACCCGAATAAAATGATTCAAAATTCTGAAATTACTACGAATTTTAGTAATTTTACTATTCTTTCATGTATTAAAATATAATGAAATTACTTAAATCCGACAGTCTTTGTTCCATGCACTATTATTTGCTAAATCAAAGAAATTATAATGGTTGATTAGTAAAATATAAATACACTCATAATATTATGCTGATTCATAATATGTTTTTATAAATGTTATTTGTTAAAAGAAAAAAAAATAGTAATTGAGACAATTTTCTTTTTGTTTTTTTCCACTTACCCACACGTTATTCTACATTCTTAAATAAATATAAATGCATATTATTATCTTTATAAATTAAAATTTGAAATGCGTTTCTTTACATAAAGCAAAATTATAGAATATTATAATATATCATTTAATTGTGCATTTATTTGATAATGAAAAATAATAAAGTTTAGTCTCGGTAACTTGAATTTCAAAGGCAATGAAAATAAATTCGAGGAATGAATTTTCCCTATTGTGTACCTGAAGCAAAACTTTTTAAACCACTTCAAAGAGCAGGAAACAAAATTAGAGTCATCTACGTTTTTCAGATACTGAGACTTGACTATATTGTATTATATATAGGTAATAAATACAAAATATATAATTATATTTCTAATTTCTATACCTTAATTTGATAAATTATTTGTAAATAATTATAATTACCTATTATAGCAAATAAAAAGGTAAAGAACAATGTTTTGAATCTTCCTTCCGTCATCTAAAAAGATTTTTCAAGCAAAAAAACACTAGTGGTTTAATATATACACACTTGTATTGCATAAATTTACTAATGATGAAATAGTTTAAAATAAAACAATAAATCAAATGTTTATTTTTTCATTTCGATGGCAACATAATAATTATTGTTTATAATTATGTTTAATTGTTAAACTTTAACCTTTAAAATGGTTTATACAAAACTAAAAATAGAAGTCTGTTTGTTTAACCACAATCTATACTGCTTTAAAATAGCAGTTTCTCGAATTAAGTAAAACAATATACCTAGTTCCTTAATATGTTCCTCGGAAGTTTTAAACGATAAAAATATTCTAAACCCTAAAATGTTGAAGCTGTAGAAAAAAATTTGCACAGTACTCAAATGGACCGTCCACAAAATTGTTATCTCGTTAATACAACAGTTTTGAACTTGATTGTGTAGCAAAACAACATTTTCTGTGTCGTTTTTAGTTTATATAAATTTCTCATATTTATAGTTATGAATTATGTAAGTCAATTATTTTTAATGCTGAGTGAACTTCAGAAATATATTTTGGAAATGGTGAAAGCGTTTTTCTTCTAGTCCGATAAATACTTGTACGAACACTCTAGTTTCAATCGTTCAATGTTACATCTGCCAAACTCGATTGAACTTCTTCGTGTATTATTTTTAATGAGAGTTAACAAATATCGTTGATGGCTTAGCGTTTTAAAGAATTAGAAATAATTTCTTTCGTTACATTTTCACGCGACGAATGTTTGTGTACGATAACCGATTTTAAACGAACCTTTTCGTCTTCACATCTGCACAGCTTTGAAGTATATTACTTTGATATTGTACATCATCGTTTGACAACCGCTTGAGTGATTCGATCTCTATAAATAAGTGTAATTATTTTAAACTGATAATATTTTTGAATTTTCACTGAACATTAGAGTTACAATTTCCGTCGTATACCCGACGTCATAAATTTGAGTCGACTGAAATGAATACGTAACGAAGACACAATTACATTGTTCAGCAAAATTATATTTAACAATAATAATAATAATAATAATGACGCATCAAATGATAATAACAGGATTATTGCGATAAATTCTAATTGCTGGATATCGAAAATCATTACATGTCATTAATTGTTATATCGTAGCATCATACACAGGCATATCTACAATTATTACTCAATCTGGTAAAACGTTGCTCTTTGTACCAGGTGCGTTATTTTATGCCAGTATTTATTTATTTTTTAAACAAATTACTATGTATTCCGCTTATTATTATACATATTGTTTTTATTTTGTAATTGATATCTTAACCGTGTATTTAATATTATGTTGAGTGTAATCTGTATATTTATTTAAGGGCAACTCGTAGATATTTTTTTAAACGGCCGAAAACTGCTTCTGAGGGAAACTGACCAAAAGTATTTAAATAACTTAAAACTATCTAAAATATATATGTATTTAATAACCTAATGATTTATACTTGTATAGCTTTATTATTTGAACTTAAAGATAATTTCTAATTGCATAATTATACTTTACACAATAGTATAGGTACTAATTATTTGGTATACTAATTAAATATCTCTAGCATACAAGTTGAAATTAACTCATTCGGAATTCAAATATGTTTTATGTTTCTTTATTCTAAAATATATATATACATATATATTATGCAGTTTTATTAAAAGTTACCAAAAAGAACACAATGAAAAAACAAATATAATTTATTCATAGAAATTGTAGTATTTATTTTAAGTATATTAATAATTCATATTTTATTTTGTTTTGTTATTCTTCAATTATATTCCTGAAAATGCTCTCTCTTTATTACAGAGTATTAAAACCGAAGACGATTCGACGCAGTGAACAAAATGTAATCCTCATGGCTTACATATCCTAATACATAATGCATGGATATCGGAGTAAGTATCATAGGTCTCTGACTCTCAGCTACCACAATCTATATGGTGTACTATTGCAAATATTATACATAAAATAATCAAAATAATCAAAATTGTAATGTTTTGTCTGCTATATAATTATTCGTGTTCGTCATAAATTTAAGTTTTAAATAGTAAACTCTATTTTTACTCTCAAAAAAAAAAATCTTAAAATCGTAAGTGAATAAAATAAAAATTGTATTATAACTACTATAAATTGAAAGAAAACATATTTAGAGAAGGTACCTACTCAAAGTATACTATATTTATAACGTATTTTATAATAACACGCAACATAGAATACCTATACTCAACATAAATAATATAAGTAGAATAAATCATTTTTTTTTTTTATAGAATCTTCTTCAATTAATTGGAGTAACCTATTTTTCAGAAATATTCTAAGCAAAAATGCACTTGAGGATATAATATTATGAATAGTATTGTATTTTTCTCTAACAGAAAGAAACGAGCAACTAGATGATGTTAGAGTGAGCAATATGTTCAGCTTGACTAAGTAAGTGTAAGGTAACCACAATAAACAGCTTTTAACATAATTGTATGCATAATATATGTTACAACCATTAGCAAATTGAGCGTTTACTATTCTTGGATAGTGCTGTAATAGACGTACCTGTAAAATATACGTACAAACTTAGTAGAATATCTAACAATTATAAAATATATTATCTATTGAATACTAATCGTGTCCATTGTACATTACGCAAATGCGCAATGCGTATTTGAAATCAAAAAAAAAAAAATTTTTATTGGTTATAAATATTATTCGTTAAGACTTTGTACCGTATAATAAATTATTATAATAACAATATATTTTGTACAGCAGTACTATATTATTATTAATTGTCTAACCTAGGAAAAGATAAATATTTACTTACAGTTTGTTTTTAATAATTACAACAGCGTATTGGTTTGTATCTAAGCGCGGCCTGAATGAATAAAGTTACAATAAATAGCTGCGGTTAAATTCAATTTTCATAAACATGTAAAATTAATTTAATGGTTCCGAAGCTTTAATAAGTTTTATAAATTCAAAGTCCATTGATGTCCGTTGTATTGGATGATGGTCCTGGACATAATATTAATAAACATACAGGGCCAAAAAGAGATCCAACGACTAAAAACACGGTGACATTTTAAAACGACCTTTAGATATTATTTTATATTATACGTATGATGTTGATAAACCATTAAGTCGACAAACAGTAAAATCACATGATTTTCACATGTTAGATATACCTACAATAATATCTATAGCCGGCCAAACAACCCCTTTGAGATGATTATAATACCTACATAAAAACGCATTGCCCATGTGATAGCGTCCATCACTTTTCCCAATAAATAAAAATGAACTTGTGATTTCGGCTATGATATATTTTTGTAATCAAAAAAAGTACGTTTTTTAGTATATTATTTTCTAAAAGATTTTAAAACTGACCAGTTTCGAAAAGTACAAAGTAAAAAAATTACAGTTCCCTGACTGTTAAATATTTAATGTAATGAAAAATATTTTTCATTGATGAATGATAAAAAATGATCGTTATATGATGGTATATCCTATGAACTATTTGAATGCGAGTAAAAAAAAACTTAAATTAAAAACTCTATAACCACGATATGTCGGCAATGAAAAAAAAATGATACTATCGATAAATGACCTTTTCGTATTATTAGTTTTCCGCACTCCGATTGAAAATTATAAATAAATCAACTAATTAGAAAAAAATAATTTTTAGTTTTTTTCTCAAATTCCAGTTCTTTTGCAAAAAAAAAAGCGCAATTAAAATAATTTATAAATTAAAGTATTTTAATATCATAACTACTCATGGATTATACCAACTCGTAAACATAATATTATATTATGCATTTTTTTTTTAAATTGATTAAATTAAATATAAATAATACTTAAACTTTCACTTGCCTGTATGTCATATTTTCATAATTACTAATATTAGATACCTATGCTTACACGACTAAAATAAATACCTACTGCAGTAGGTATAAATATATGTTTGTACATCAACAATTATGGTTGTTATATAATCTAATAAATACAATACATTTTTATAGTACTTATGAAGAATTATACCCGCACAATCATTAGTTATTACTTATTATGTATAGGTATTAATTTTTTTATGAGCTTTGTCTGCCTTTCTTTATAAAAATAACAAATAATAATGATATTTGAATATTTGTGTAACAACTCTCAAAATGCATATTATATTTTCAATATAAATACTACCAATGATGATTCATAGTACTATGTATCATCAATGCTACTACTTAACGGAAATTTTCATCGAAAAAAGGTAATAATATTTTTTATGGAGGAATTTAGTATCAATAATATTCAAATATTACGAGAATATTTGTTTTGTTATGCTGTAAATTCCAAGAATGGCTTACAGGTATCTGTTAAAAGACACGTATAATACGTTATTATTATTATTAATATATTATGTATTATATGCAGGTATTTACATTATTTTAGTGATTTCTCAGCATTAGGTTTTTGGTAGATTTATTATGTTACTTATGAACGAATACGTAGGAACTTAAAATTTAAAAAAAAAATAAGTGTTCTTACCTACTTTCTGTCACTAAAAACTTATCTGTACAATATGAGCTGATAAAGGAATAACTAATAAAACATTATTGTTTTGTATTTGTTTAAGGTTGTGTAACATAATATGTCGTTCGTATATTTTGGATAGCGGCATTATATCCGTTAGTTTATTGAACGTTATTTGAAAAAAATAGAGCTTTTGTCTGGGAATGTTGTTTCTAGCCAATAAATGAAAAATAGTCACTTAAATTATCTGTTATTACGATGTGTATTGGACTTACAGACAATAATATTGAACAAGTATTCGGGACTTTGCTGACTATTGGTTGCTGCGTATGATCATAAAAAAGCTAATGTTCGTTTCAAGCATCTATCTCGAATGGCAAAAACTGGAGTTTTTTTCTGCGAAAAAGAAAACATGTAAGAAATACTAAGTAAGTTATAAATTGTACGCAGATTTTGTTTCATTTAAAAATAATAAATTGGTGAGCAGCGACAATATTTAGTTAAACTGAGTACGTATCATTTAGAAATATTAATTGTAATTAATTGCATTTAAAACTTAATAATACGATATTTGACGTTGTTTTATAACTAATTCATAGGTAATATTAATTATGTTTGTACTAATCCTAATGTACGTAGTGTAATATAATTGTACAATCATAACCGACGAAACCAAGCAATTAAGTTTAATTTGATAATTATCATTGTGTTCAACTTAAAACAAAACTTACATAACTATATATGCACAAATAATTAGTATAAAAATAGTGAAGTAAAACAAAACAAAAAAAATTAAATTAAAAAAATACTAACGAGAAAAAAGTTATTTTATTGATTTTTTTTTACCAAATTAAACTGTTTTGGAATGTAATTGAAAACATGATATACATTTCAACATGCATTTTGCATACAAATTACAATTAGTTAGAATAAAAACAGCAACAAAAATCTGCATATAATAAAATGGCATAATATTTTATTAAGTGGTCCGTTTCGGTAACAACAAAAAACATTGGTTCAGCAATTGAACTACACTCTCGTGAACATAGTCCATTTCGCAGCACTTCATACCTTTTCCATGAATTGAACAAGTGCTTCAAAAATAATAAAATTTAATTGTATAGTATTTGAAGGATACTAGAATTAGAAACGGCATATATCGATTTATATTTTCATAATTATTGTTTAGATTTTCCATTTCATTAAATATTATTATTATTTTATTTTTATTCAACAAAAATAATATAGGCAATCTCAAATTATCCATTATATTTATTGGTGATGGTTAACTGGTAGTAAAAAAGTGTAGTATAGGAAATGTGATCTCGAAGGGGATTTGTCGGCATAACAAGCTTCAAAACATTTTGTTTGAAAAAAATGTTTTTCATAGGTCGACAATCCTGAATTTACGCACAGCATATTACACAGTTTACATCATGTTAATATTTATTCAAACCGAAAAATATTGATTAATAGATCTTAAAAATCAATGGCAAATTTTAGAAATACGTTATGCTGTATTGTAGATTTTACTTCGTCATTGAGATCATTGTAATGGATGTATTAAATTAGAATTCAATAATAATCATTGTAAACGAAAAACGATTCTGAGAAGAGAAAGGTAGGTTAGTCTTTATGTATTGTCTTAAAATATGTTTGCTTATTAACTTTGGTTTATTTGTTCATTATTTTGTTTTATATAATACGGTAGGTTAAACTAATTGTTTTCAAAAATGTAGCATAATATATTTTATTTTATTTGAAATGTATTGTTATAAACTCATAATTTCCATTATTGTTTCATATGTTTTTGATATTTAACTTATAAGTCATATATGTCAATCCTGATGTAACTCGGTGACTAGTGAACAGGTTCATGGTTTATCTAAAACTTCAATCTCTATGTCTAAGAGTTTCAATTCCCAGTGATTAATATTGTTTTTGAACTTAAATGAATTTTCAATTACAAAATAATTGAAATATTTTGTAATTTTGAAAAAATTTGAACTTCAATCGCTTATAAAAAAAACTTTGATGCCTCAATATCAACTTATGAGCAATTTGGTATGAAATGTTCACTCTTTTTGCCTTAGAAAACAAATTATCAACATTTTAAATCGATAAAAAAATTGTAAAACCTAAAATGTAAATCTTTTATAAATAGCTCAAATTGTAATAGTTTATATAGTACATTAGTAGCTATAGAGAAAATAGTAAAAATAATAAATACTTTTTATCATCAGTCTTTAAATGAACTGCCTTAAATTTAAAGTATGGCGTACCTATAGGTATCTGTTAAAAGACATATATAATACATTATTATTATAATTATGTATTATGTGCAGGTATTTACATTCTTTGTATTTCTTAGTGATTTATTAGCTTTAGGTTTTTGTTAAATTTATTATAAAACAATGTTATACATGGACGAACACATATGAACTTAAAATTTAAAAAAAAAAAATTAAGTTTTCGTACCTTATTTCTGTCGCTAAAAACTTATCTGTACAACATGAGCTGAGAAAAGAATAACTAATAAGATGTATATATATATGACGATTAGTACTGGGAATTTATACATTCCCCAGTAGATTCAATTTGTTAGTGTTTCCGGAACTACCCTTAAAGTTGAAAACATTTTTATAGCTCATAAACGGGATGATAAAAAAAAAAAAATTAGAAAATCTTACAGTATTGTAAGACCAATGCATTCATCTGCACTAGTTAAATAACAATCCGTTAGACACCTGTGTGACCTATTGCAGTGATAACGACAGAGACGATATTATTTTAAAATTTAAAAAATGACTCGATTTTTAAATATTATTGTTGGTAATTTGTAACGAGAATTCGATAACTGCTGCAGTCGTGTGACCCTCAATTCCGCCTACAGTGAATCACGTGAACTTCCTAAGCATAAAACCTCCTTGTAATTACTAGCACTTATTGTTAAACTCTAAGTCATAGGATTTGAAAAATGTACAGTGGATGGAACATATTAATAATATTAAGAACGTAGTATAACGCCTGGCATTATTTTCATTGGAATGCCTCCAATTATTGCCCCGGTATAATTTATTGATAAAATTGATCATCCCCTTGTTCTCTTGATTTGATTAATTGGCTACTGTGAGTTCATAAATCTCCGAGGTATAATGTGGCGGGAACGGACAATTTCAAATGTATAATACTCAAATCGTCGACTTATTTCTTGACTTTTCGTCATACAAAAATGTATCTTAGGTAGTTACTATAAAAATATGTATGAAAATGATAATAATATGATGGTTGGACGATCTTGTGAGTCGCGTGTGTTTTGAACGGCCGTCGGCCGCCTATCTAAATGTTACTCAATGTTGTTCTTAAGACCACGGGGTTTTGGAACTGGCGATCGACCGATTACAGAATTATATCAGAGCACGAATTAAACTTACAAAGCTACTCAAAGATACCAGGTCGTTCACTGGACTAGCCAAAGGGATGACATTCAAAGTATGATATAATAAATATAGATTCGTATTAAATTATGAGCTGTCAATTTTATAATGGAATAATAAATTTAACAGCTACAATACATTTCTATAATATAAAACAAATAGTTGTCGAATCAATTTCGTTGTACCTACGTATTTGTGAGTTTAAGTGGTTTAATTTTTTTGATTTATAAATTACCTTATAGTAATAAATCAATATTTATTCATTATTTATACCACATAATATTATATATTAGACTCACTGTGTTGTATTATGTTACGTTGTTGAATATTTATCCAACGATACTAATTACTGTGACTGATTGCATATTTTGTTAATTGTATACTGCACGGGTATGTTCAAATATTCACTATTTATTTAACAGCCTTTTTTTAAACAAACGTAGGTTTAGTTAATTATTAAGTTTCTTTCACAGTGAAATAAAATAAATTTTAATTCACTGTTCACACAACAAAGATTAATTTGTCAGATAATAAACTAAATCACATAATATCATGTAATTTTATTTTGGTAGCGTACTTAAACAATATGTACTTACTCACTTAAAAATGTTAAAATAATATTTGATTGGATTTTGTTGTAAGACGTTGTAGAGACTTAAAAATGTCACCGCATTTTAATATTGGCATTTTCTAGTTATATTATTATTTTAAAAATATTTTGGCTGTTTACGTGCTATTGTTTTATTGGCATTAAAATTATCCATTTTTTTTAAAAATATTTTCCTCGACTATTTCGCCTATAAAATTATATTATTATTATTTTATTATTCCTATATTGGTATTGCGCTGATAAATGACTATACATTTATGAACAAGTCTCTGCTCTAACGTAGGTGACATACCGATATCCATTTTTTGATAATAATTAAATGTATATAGTCCACGCATGAATATAATATCGTATTTTCGATTTATGAATCATTCGACCATAAAATAATTTATTTTTTATATCAACCGTAGGCGAACTTCGAAGAATATAGCTGTCGCTTAAATACTTTTAACGAGAAAAATACAGAATACGACAGATCCATGGGAATAGCCACCCAAATTCATGATTTTCAATTTAAGTTTTTTCAATAATAATAGGAATTATTTTTCAGAGACTTATTGTGTTAACGGGACCGAAACCTACCAAAATAATTACCTTATGAATAAAGGTATGATAACAATTTGTTCTTAAAATACTTTTCTAATGGTCCCGCGTTGGATTGATTTTAAATGTTTTTGGTGAACATTCTTCAAAGAAAGCACTCCAGTGTAACAATAAATTAATCTGTATTTCCCGTCTCGTGTATAATATCTAATTGTACTATCGTGTTTTTGACTACTAACCCCGGGGTATTAATGCTTTGAACATTGGCCTTTTCCTATTATAATCCGTCTATGTATCGTATAAATTTATATTTTACATCATCAATTTCTCCCACTCAATTGCACGCACACCTGAGGTATGTGCTGAGACAGTTTAATTGTTTTCAACTTGAAAATTTCTAGTGTGGCTAATGAAATGACACTTCAAGAAACTCAACTACCTAAATATACTTGCATCATGTAAAACTATGGGGTGACGTGTTGAGTATAATTATTTTGTTTGAGTATTTGGTTACATTAGTAATGTTGGTAATTTTAACTAATATTTGCCATTTGCAGTAGTTGAAACGGCCGTCCAAATATAATATCTAACAATAAGAAAATGATTTAATATTATTAAACAAAAAAATTATATCAAGTCATTCTTGGAATAGGTAATTTTTATAATGACGGTTAATATTTTATCGATATGGTGTTTCATTAATTTATGTCAACGTTAACTACATTTTACTATAGCGAATTCATGTTAAATAACAATTAGCAAATTATATCAAATTATTTAAATCGTATTTACTTGCATGACGCTGAGAAAAAAATGAATGAAATTTAAATAATTTAAGTATAAAGAGGCAATTAACCGTACCGACCAAATGTAAACTGTTTGATTCTATTTACTTGTATATATTTTTTTTAGTAGTAACTCAATGGTAGCGTACCTACTTAGCTTACTTATGTTATTGAATTATTTGATAATATTTGTATCTTAATATTATTTTATTAGTAATTAAATAATTTATACTTCTTAATTAATATTTTTAATTGTTTTTCTAGTTAAAATGACTATATCATATATCTATAACTATATAAACCATATTAAAGGATATGATAAACAAATATAATTTATAATAATTACACTTCTAAAGCTTGGACCTATAGAAATTATTTACTTGGAATAATAAATACATGTATGGAATTAAAAAGCTAAAGTTCCAATTGAATCTTTTTTATGATTGTTTCTAAGTACAAAATTGGAATTATTAATAAATTATGATTTATAATTAGTTAACAACATAACTAAACTAATTGATAAACATTGTTATTAAAATCATCTCGATACATCTTTTCAGCTATACACAAAATGTAGGTATATGAATGTGATCTTAGGTTAGTTTTTGGCTGAAAATTCGGCTGCATCCGCATTGCATGCCAGAAAAAAAAAAATGTCCGAATTGCATGCCGCCTCCTGTAGGGGTTTGTCCGAATTGCATGCCGTACACCACACGTTTATTTACTATGAACTTAAACAACTTAAACTTTTTTTTGGACTTTCCTAATTTTTTAAAAAAAATGATATTATACTATTTTATTATTATGAATTATTATTATATATTATTTTTTTTATTTAAATTGTAATATTTTGTGCCCAAAATGTCAAAAAAAACCACCAAATTTAAAAATAATATTATTTAAAATACACTCACTTGATTACCCTAAACTACTATAGTTTTATTTAACTAATGGCCTTTGTTGTCGATGAAAAAAAATAGTTTTATTTTATGATTCTTATTCACAGTGGCACCTTCTACAATATTTATATGTTTTATTGTAATGTAACAAAATCCCGAACCTCCAGTTGAAAAGTAAGTTATTTATTCGGATACACCCTTCTAAGGGATGGCATGCAATTCGGATATACCCCTCTAAGAGACGGCATACAATTCGGACGACCCGATTTATATTTATTTTTTTGGCATGCACTTCGGATGCACCGGAAAATTCTACCAAACAAGCATTTCATTAGTTGTAATTAACTATTATGATTAAGAAATGACATAGAAACATTGTACTGCAGATGAGTAATGTAATAAGTGATTGTAAAGTTCTCTATTATTTTTGCTGTACATGGTTATCATCTTGTTTGTATCTAGACCAGTTACATATGATTTCAAGTGTGACGACTGGTAAACGTATTGGATGAAGTTCAAAAATACTTTTAAAAAACCTGTCACTGTCAGTTTTTAAATCATTATGTAATACGTGTATCATATAAGACTGACCATGAGTTTAAAAAAAAACACTATTTAAGTTATAAACCAATAACGGTGGCTGCTTTGTCTTTTACATGTACGAATTTCTTGTAAATCCATTTTAGCATTGAATTTCAGGTACTTTCCTATTCAAAAAAAAGTAGTCAGGTACATTAAGATATATTTTACGAATAATAATAAATCGGTGTATAATATTACCATATTATCACATCATATGTTGTCAAATGAATACCGAAACATTCCAAGGAACCCAGTGTGAAGACAGCATGTGTTTCCTGGTGTCAAAGTGTATTTTCTGTGGTGACACGTGATCGTAAACTTGTGATACGAGTCGATTTCTCGATAACAGATGGAATAAAATTAAAAACAAAATAATGAAATCCAGTAAAATTGTATTTTTATTAATGGCGAGTTATATGTGAACGGAGCCCAAGTACGACGCGCTTGGTCTGTCTAGTAACGTGTGCTATTTTTTTCTGAATTTCTGAGATGGTAAAAATTATTGTAAAGATGAATACTTCGAGTCGTGATTATTTACTATCCTGAATTTCAACATGAGTTAACAATTATGCATATGATATAAATTAATACCCATATCATATTATTAGTTATTAGTTTTCCGTGTGAGAGTAAAATTATGTGATCAATCACTTTATCCTCATTGCATTTTTCCCTGTAGACATAATTTCTTTAAGAAATAATAACAAATAGTTTTAAAAAAATAAATGAGTACCTATAATATATATTTATTTATACAACTGTATAATGTCATTTATAAAATAACACTTAAAAACAATATTTAAAACTGAAATTAGAGGCAGCCATAATAAATAATAAATACAAAATGTCAAACAATCACAGGTTTTCATAATATGAATCGTCGGTAATAAAATAAAAATAAAAATATAAATACTCGTAGGTATTTTCAGGGGTACTTTAACTTACATGTTTGAATAAGGGACGCTATAAATTCGAACATTTGTTTCACGTGGAAAAACAATATCTGAAGTGCATAAAAAATAAAATGGCAATAGTGGTTCCCATAACAACTTGAAGGGCCTAATCGTCCGGTAACAAAACTGAGATGGAAATAATGATAACGCATAAACGAAAGGTAAGTGATATCGAGAAATCGATTCACATCGATGTGCCGTCGTGTCATTTCACATTTCTCGACCCGATGGTTGTGTATGAAATTGCCTTTTAAATGTTACTACTGTAATATAAGGATAATGTATTACACCAATATATATTTGTATGACGTTTTGTCAATTTTTCGATTTATATAAACTCGAGGAAAAACTTTTATTGCATGTCATATCCCTAAATAGACATAACGAATGGAAACAAAATATCAATAAACAACGACAACAAAAAAAAACAACCATAAATATTTTTGTGGGTACAGGTACTTAACAATAATAGATACCTACGCGAAGGAAGCTAATTTATTAGGAACGAGAGTTGTGTCGTTTTTGTAATTTCTCAATTATACGACTGCGATCAATTGAAACGCTGCAAAACACGTAAATAAAACGCATGCCACGGGAATATTATGACTTTGGCACAGAATGTTTGTAAATATTGCAAAATAAACTCAAAATCAGCACAGCACAGCATTATTTTTTTAATTAATTACTCGACTTTCTGATTTTTTTTTTTAGCATAAGCATCTATGTATAACCTATAACACTACGATGATAAATTGTATTATGAGTGAAAATTTACGAAGATAATAAAACTGCTGGATTAACACAAGATTAACAAGTATAGTACAATCGGTGAAACTTTTGTTTTAAAATATAAATCTTAAGTTTGAAGACGTATAAATATTATCTAATTTTCATATAATCCGTTAACCACACTGAAAACGACATAGTTTGAACAAGGAGAATAATACAATAAGCATTTCCCATAAACTTTCAAGCTTTTGTTAAAAATAGATGTAATATAAAATATTATGTTACATTTATTTTGCCGTTTATCAAATGCGTTTTTTAAACTACTGGAAAATTCGAAAAAATGACCTATGTACCATCTGCGTTCAATTTATAATCGATTTATATGGCTACATGAAAGTTACTGATCATTTTTATTGTCCCAAAATATATTTTACGGAGGAAGAAAACGGGTAAAAGAACACTTCATTGTAAAATCAATATAGTTACCTTGCTCAAGTCAGAATCATATTGCTGGTAATTTATTTATTTTGGATTCTAAAGGTAACGTAAATCACTTGTCTTTTTTTACTATCACAAGACATAATTGGTGCAAGCAAAAATTGCCTACGATAAAGATATTTTATATTTCACCTTAAATGTAAATTAGATTGATTAATATTGATGAGTATAACAATTACACGTATACTAAGCAACGAATAAATGTTCTAACATACCAAAATGTAATTATATGATGACATTTTAAGGTGGGTGATTATTATATGTGTATTAGTTTGGTGCATAAATTATTATGTTTTTGTTGCATTTAAAAACAATTTCTGTAAATCAATATTGTTTAGTGCGTAGTAAACAAACTAAAAATAACATTTCGTTTTGAAAAAAAAATAAGATACGAGAAATTAATTAAGTTACTGCAGAGTATACTGACTTTAATTTTGTTTAAACTTTTAAACACTCACATACTTTATATGATGTTTAATTTATCTTAATTCATTTTAACAAGATGAACTTGCAGTGATTTGTATTATTTACATATTTCAGTTTGAAATGTAATTATAACCATTTGGAAAAAAAAAATTGAAATTTGATTATAATAAGTATTTCTGTTTATAAAAACCCTTCACCATAACAATTTCAACAAAAGAAATTCAATTTTATAAAAACTAAAAAGTTACTTTTCAAAGTAAATCATAGTGAAACTATGATTAAAATTGAAATTGAATTTTAAAGTACATCAAACCTAACGGCTAACACTGAATATTTAGTCCCTCACTTTTTTTTTTTTAATATTCAGGGACTGCACTGACGTATTTTAATGCTCTTATACATTTAATGTATACATTGTCAGAAAGCTTTTAATGGAAAGTGAAAATGTATCCTTTCCTTCAATATAATTCTCTTATTTACAGTATTGAACGAAAAACTATTCGTTGCTTCGTTCCATTATTCGATAGTCGTTATGTGGCGTACATTTTCTAAAATGTGGATTACTTTGAAACTTTAAAATCCATAAAATTTTACGTGAAAGTATTTATCAACGTATGCATTCGACATCATAAAATATAAATATTTTTTCAGATATTGCCGTTGGATAGATTGCCGACAACGAAGCAAACCAAGTATAATAATGCATTACCTAACAAAATATTTTGCCATGTAGGTACGTGATAAACATTTTGAAATTTAAGTGCATGCCTTTAGGTACAACACAATCAATAATACCGCACAATATTTTAAATATATCGGAAATACTTTTCTACTAATACATATTCGTAAGTAAACGCAGGTATAACCGGGCAATGTTCTTGTCGGAAAGTTATCAACATGTATATACAGTATTGCAATTTGCCACAGCCCACTACTGCGACTTTACTCCAACCGAATTAAAACTTTAATTATAATTTTTTCCCAGAACGTATTTTTTTCCATTTAAAAATACAAATGAGATTGAAACTTGCATCTCTCCTGGGGGTCAGGGGCTGTTATATGGAACTGAAGGGTCGTGCTATGATTGAAATGACAACAGAAGTTATGAACAAATTGACATTATCTGCAACGGTTGGCGGCCACCGTGAAGTTATGATAATTAGTAAATATTATTGTTTTTCCTTTTTATAACGTTGACAGTGTTATAATGAATACAACTTATGCCGGCAGGTCGATGAGTTTGACTCGTGACAGCGATGACGATTATTATAAGCGGTCGTAAGCAAAATGCATATATTTTTTTTTTCATTTAAAATTTAAATAATATAGCTAGTACTAATAATATAAGGGATGTATATAGTCATCAAAACTTCACAATTGTGCCATTTCGTAATAGAATATAATGTGGAAAGTTTCAACCTTCTGTTCATAATATCGTTTAACTACCACGATACATTTTTTTTAAAAATAATAATCATAATCATAATAATAATAGCAATAATATATAAAGCTTGAAACTATAGGGGCTGATCACTTTTCGGGTCGATTGTTCGCAACAATAAGGTAATAAAGGTTTTATTATGGAGGACAGAAGCGGTTCTTTTGCAGCCCTCATCCGGGCAAACTAATCGCCGCAAAATCGTTCACGATAACAATAATAATGGTCTTGGTTTGTCGTTCAAAGTTTTGACGAGCCAATTGCATTGGTCTGACGAGAAAAAAAATCAACTAAGTGGTCGTACGTGATAATAATACATTTATATAACCACAGGTAATAGCTTTGATCACACTAGTTGATTCGAGTTTTCGATGTTCAATAAATGCTAGTGGTTAAAGTCTAAGTATCATTTATGAAATGAAAAAAAAAACATTTTCAACATTTTTAAGCAGTTTGATCAGTAATAAATACATGTAAAATATTGTACTAAATTAATTTTAATGATACGAACAGGTAATATTACTTATTAGTTATTATATGTATCTTCTGGCCTCATTAATCATTCGATATATTTTGGATGGATATGATGCATTGACAATTACCTTAATTAATATAAATTATTATTCACAAATTACAATTCATTATTAACACTAAAACATAAAATTTTCAACCCTCATCTCAAAAAAAAAAAACTATGTATAGTTTCAAATCATTACAATCGATTAAATGCAATCAATTATTTTATAACAAATATGGTATCTCTAAAAAAATTAACTCTTTTATATCTTTGATTGTAGGTTTAGTTAGTTTTGGTTAACATCCAACCAGTTACCTACATAGGGTACTATGTACATTTGTATATAAAAAATGCAAATTTAACCTATAAAGCATAGGTAGCATTTTTAACACAAAGTTTGAATAAGATTCTAATGAATTCAGTTTTGAAACTTTGATTTTTGATTTTTAGGTCTGTTCTTGGAGTTTTTATATCGTGATCATCTTTGTTAGTAATATTTTTTAGTTTTTCTGATATTTTCAATAATTTACGGCTATTAAAACTTTATACACACATGTTACGAATTAGTATTTAATTTTTATATTATAAATAATTTACATGATTTGTACGCACATCACGCTTGATTAATGATGGATTTAATTTAAAATGTTTTACACATAATAATTTTTAATATTTTTTTTAATTATGATTCTTTAATACCCATACTTATAATGTATTTTTATAGTGAAATCTTCAAAATTGTAAGTGCATTTTTTAAGTTAATAAATGCATTTAATTTTACAAAGCCGCATAAAAATGAACAAAAAATCGTACCTAATATAACTTTATTACTCTATGAAATAATATTCAATTCAAATGAATTTAAGTAATTCCCGATCGTTGTTGAAATTATTTTATTTTAAATTTCTGTACTTCAGTACTAGGTACTATGTACAATAGTATTATTAATAACGTATTATAAATACCTATCAGCTTTTAAAGCAAAATACTATTGTATATCCATCGATATATAATGAGGAATTTAATTTCCGTGGTTGTTAAATACCATTATTGTTGGTATTATAAAAATATATTTAATAATATGTACTCGCTGCCTATAAAAATAGGACAGAAACATCATACGTCGATTGAAAAATAATATAGGAATGGCTTAACAATAAAACCGATTAAATCTTCGACTAGAGTCTGTATTCATTAGCACGAGATATCTTAGAGTTTACTGTTTTAGTATTATTACAATTTAAATGCATGCATTGAAGTGTATAAGACAATTAAACAATAATTCATACTTCATGATTTACTCCTTCGTCCAAGAGTGTCATATTGGATGGTGTGAAAGCGATCGCCCACCCCTCTCGGTATCATGAAAACAGGGTTTTTCAATTCCAATTAATATTGATTTATTTTCAACCATTTTTTAAACTAATGTTTTATTGTACTGCTTTTATAACGCAATGCATTCACCCTCTTTTCCGTCAACTGCGGTCTTAAGACACACCTGCATTAATTAATTGTGCATATCAGAAATCATTTTGTGTACACTCAAGGCCAACTTTGATTCGTTAATATAGTTTTAACTTTTAAGTGATTGTAAAGTAAATAAATCATTTTCAAGAGATGCCTATTTATGATATGTCTTACTAAAATTTTTAAAAATGCATACGTTTGTTATTTTCTTTATTTACGTTTGTTTTTACTGGATCACATTAAACTTAAAATACGTCTGTGGTGCTTCGTGACTTACTTGCGCTTAAAAATGCAGTTTCTTGAAATACAATATGCTAAAACGTATATTATGTCGTAGTAAATTACCTTTTGTCATGTATGTTTATGCTAAAGTAATTAACGTATACGCATACATGATACATACATGAAACAAAATTATAAAATGTCCATTAAATGTTAACTGCGGGCACATGTCCGTGTTATAACCTTACTTCAATTACTATGTATTATTAAATTCACTTAAACAGAGTAGTTTCGCAACTATTTTACAACTTTGTCAGAAATTGACAAAAATGAATTCAATACAATTTTAAGAATAATATTTATAAAAATGAAATATTATATTTATATTACATGACGTATTATTCGACAGTGAGCTCATTATTTGATCGTGCGGACATTATAATATGTTCCTTAGTTTTTTGCCATTCCCAAGTATAACATTTTTTTTTCAAAAAGTATATCTTAAAAATGGTAACATTATACTCGAATTAACTAATTAGAGTACACCCGTCTTGGATACTTTATGTATTTTACAGTTGTTATGTTTTCACTCAACGAAAATTGCAAAACGCATTCTCGCCTATCGCACCTCGCGACCTACCTGTCTCTTCTTATATTATTCTGTCACTATATTCTCATTCGTACCTACGTGATATCCGCATGGTGATCACTACAATTACGACTAATTAATTATATTAACTTAGATTAAAACACATAAGTAAGATCGTAGAATTGCCTAGATACAGCGTTGTTTTCAAAATCACACAGAATATTATGACACAGTAGGCACGTGATAACCATGTTCAAACAATATTATATTGAACACGATATATAAAATGTATGTCTATATGAGTATAACGGGCACATCAATTAGCCGATAATTAAGAGATGTTTAATCAATTAAATAATATAATAATACTTTATTATTTAATACTGTTAAATTTTAAAAGTTACTCACAACTCGTAAGCATAAAAAGTATACCAAATATACAAATAATCGAACAAACACCATTACTTATACAATTATGGTTATTGAGTCACAACAGATTTATTATGTTATTGGCAATTAATGCTTTGAAAAGATTTAGTCTTTTTTCTAAACGATTTTTAATTATAATTATTTTGACACCGTTAATGAATTTGTTGTACATTTGAAATCGTATACACCAGTTATCATCGGGAATTGGATCAAAATTGAATTCACTTGTATCCTAAAAAAAAAAAGAAGAAGCTGATACATATTAATGAAATCTGGTATTGTTTTTACGGCTTACAATATAATTTGTTCGAATGCTTCTTTTACGAAGTCCAATTGGTGCATATTGATCATTAAGTGATATGACTTCATGTGAATATAATTTTTCCTATAATTTATATTTACTTATTTTATAAGTGAATTACTATGATTTGTACATTTTACCTTGTAAGTGTTCCATTCAGTTGTTCGCTTGTCGTAAACAGATTTTTTCTCTTCGTCGTTGGTATTTAGTTCATTTCGAGATATCTCAAGGCAATCGTTCTTATGTTCGTCGCCGAAACGTTTTACATTTACCATAAAATCGTTGTAGTTTTGTATGTACTCATCTCGATACACTTTGTCAAACTCACCAAGAGGATCTTGAAATCGTAACAAATATTTCAAAAACGTATGGTGGATAATCATAATAATATAATCTATAATATTAGATATTTATAACCATGGCTTAACATTAATTTTAACTACCTACGTATATAAAGTTGTTATAATTAAAAACAAATCGTGTTTTAATGAACATGGCTCTAATGAGTAATTAGAATCAATATGGTTGAGTAAAATATGCACAAAAAATTACTATTGGTTAAATATAGTTACTGTTGGTTAAATACTTATTATAATCATGTTTACCTTTTACTTTTTTTTACCGTTTATAGATCACCTATGTGTTATAACTATACAATTTTAATATTAGAACACGATAATTTTAATGTTATTGCAATACTAACTAAGCCATTTATAAGATTCGTCAGCCAAAACGGGGGGTTTATCCATCAACATTTTATTCAGTGTCAGTCGGTCGAAAACCTTGATATCTTTTTGAGTCTTATCTGAACGTGTTTTATGAAATAAATGTAAACACTTTTGTTTTGGGATCGTTACATGCGTTTTTATATTTGTAGCGCTAAAAAAATGTATTACATTTATATCATGGTACTTAATAAACAATTATAACAACATAAATAACAATAAATAACAACAAATATTATATTCTTATTAGAGAAATAATAAACAGAAGACTCAGTGTCTCGTTTTACGCACATTTCGCAACTTGCGTATTTATTATAAATTAGTTACCCATAGGATTATAACCACCCTGACCAGTGATAAATGATCTTTTTTAAATATTTCAAGTACATTTTGATTATACTTAATATATCTTGATCTCGACACAAGACTTGTTGCAAGTGTTTAAATTAATATAGCATTTGTATCCAAAAATGTAATCAATCTTTTTACAAAAACTTATTAGTTGAATGAATTACCAGAAAGGCTTAGGTTTTGTAACTGCCGTCAAAGTAATAACTTGTGGTTTTTGATTAAATCCCGTGAGGTATAGTACTAAATCAATACACAAAGTAATATACGATTGAGGCGTGTAAACGACTGTGACGTTTGTTGGATAATCACAAAATACTTCACCTGAAAAAAATCAATTTTTATTCAAACAATCCCTTGTACGACTATTTGAAACGAACCACAAGTTGGATTTACAAATAAGCCCTTTAAACCGTGCGGGATAAATATGCGAAACTGATAAGGTTTTGATTTAGGAGCCAGACTCAACTTCCTCGTAACGCTACAAAATAACATTTTGTAGATTTTATGTTAAAATGTAACTATACTAACCTCATTCCTATATTTACGTTTCCAAAATCAATGGTCTTGGGTAAAAAGGAGGCATTTTTTGGAATAGCCCTTAGTTCTATAGCCAAGTCTCCTTGACCAGTAGGATTTTTTAAATGCAAATAACTTTTGAACTCCTGATTTATATAAGTCATGAAGGTAAACTGTAAATTCCAAGATGTATTGGGAAGAATAGACACCTTAAAAAGTTAATTAAAATAATCGTATTTTGTATTATATTAAATTAAAATATGTTATATTATAACGACCAAAAGATTATATTTGATAACAATTAAAACAAATATTATGATTGATATCTATAATTCAGTTATCTTGTAGTATAAAGCCAAAAATCAGGCATTCAAATATCTATTGATTGCAATACAAAATGATCTACGATGAGATATGTTTTTGATCATTTTGAGCACAACTCACGGTGGTTAAATATGGAAATTTGAATATTTTACATTCCAAAGGTTTTATTCTTATGATTTGTGGCAAATCAGTCATGTTCAACAATTTTATTGTTTGCATGTATGTATGACCAGGCTTGAAATATATAATACATTTCTTTGGACTGACACATATCGATCCATTTGTCAGCTGTTCTACTCAAACAAACATAATAAATAATGAAAACTATATTTAATAAAAGTTTACTATACGAATTAAAAATATATATAATTCCTCTTGTCACCGTGTTCACTATTGGTGAGTATATTCTTCTTACTAGCTTGAAAATTATTCATCGTTCTGAATCACTGTAAACTAAATGCTATATTTTTACATTATATACACTTTGAATGAGATGTCTATGGAAACCTAAAGTGAATTTGTTATTTATAAAAATAAATATATTTATTTATACCATGGTTTATCAAAAATTGGTTTTTAAATCGAGTTTAAATACAAATAAAAAAAATCGAAATTGTATTATTTGAAATAAAACATCATTGACACATATTCTTATGCATATTATTTTGGTAATCACATATTTGGATATAGTCAATTATCAACACATTATTAATAATAATCTATCTAATGTGTCAAGAATTATACTCAAAGTATACGAAATTTATGTATTATTACCTATAAATTATAAAATATTATTCTGGAAAATTATGTTTAATTGAACGACTAACATAACTAGAACAATCAAAAAAGTGGTAATGAAACGATTTAAACGTAAGGAATTACGGGCACGTCTTGCAAATATTATGTCAGAGGTTCTGATTTACGATTGCGCTGACAGTAAGGTATAGAGATTTGTAATCTGATTTATATGAATAGGTAATTGCACTGGAATTTATTAGAATTTTTTTTGTCGTTTGTACAGGGTTCAAGGGTAAAGATTTGTAGATTTTATCGTTTATTTAAATAAAACAAACGGAATACTTTTTTACTATTGAGAGTTAATTGATCAGTTGCCCAAGTCTTAACAATGTTCAATGGAGATGAAATCTTTTATTTTTATATTTTACCATAGATTGCGTTTTTATTATGTAGTTATAATAATGAAATGAAAAATTCCAATAATTGTGGAAACTTGCAGAGCATGTATTATGTACCCAAACGTAGTCCAATAATATAAAAATAAATGTTAAGCTGTATTTTTAAAGACCCATACAAAGACTTATAAGAGTACAATGGTACCTTACAGTTATTAAAATCAATAAACAAACATTCCTTCAGTATTAATTTATCAATAATAAGATATTTATATATTTTGTACCTACGTTGGAATTATTCCGAAATCACTAGAAACAATATTATGTTTCATCTTCTTATAAACGAAATAACATTCATCGAGTTTTGAATAATTTGATAAACACTCTGGAATAACAATTATCGACAAAAAACTCACCTGAAAAGATCAAAAAATAAAAAATAAATAAACCATACTACTCTCTCCTACACTATCTACGACAAATTCTTAAGTCTAAACTTAGTACCTAAAATAAGATGTCTTCCTTAGAACTATTACAGCTCTTATTTGGTCAAACGACAACCAAATCTCGGGCTAAAAAAAAAATGGTAAACAATTCTCTCACTGAAAATATTTGAGGCCATTAGTTTACGACTCATCTTGGTATGTCTCTTAGGTACCTACCTACATATCTCAAAAAACTAGTAAACCAATATTATAATTAATTCCACAATGAACCAACTATAATCACTAAAATCCTCTTATGTCCAAAAAACTGCCTCCAACTATTGTAGGAATTCCCGCAATCAGGCTTAAAAAGAAACTGGCCTGACGTCTTAACAAAGACAATTCAACTACAAATCAATTTTCAAAAAAAATCATAACTTTAATTTTTAGAGATGTTACATAATGAATTTTCACTTCTCATAAGTCTTCATTTATTTATTTTTCGTTCATTACTCACCTAATTTACCTAGTGTACTATTATTAGTATAGGTGGATGGTACATATTTCTTAAACAAATTCCAGATCCAAAAACTAAAAATAATCACTCAAAACGTTGGAAATCTCTAGACATCGACATTGGGAATACCTCTAATGACTAAAAACTAAATATTATATAATTGTTGCTATTGAATATATTTTATAGCTTCCCAGTTCCTACATCGTACCTATTCATAATATTGTCGTATTTTTTATTATTTATAACATTTCTCTAAGAACATGTAGCATAAATAAATGTATTAATGATTAAACAAACAGTTGTTTCATATCAAACGTCGACTAACGAGTTGACCACATGGCGCCACTACAATTTTCATTGCCTTTTCTGTGCGGTCAAATTACCACTAACATGACTTATACATTATTTTATATTAATATATAATAACTCGATTTCGTAAACCTTATATTATAAAATCATTCTATCCTGAAATTCCGTTTTTTCTTTTCTGATTAAAATTGCTATGATATTTCATTTAATGACATTTTTAATGTCAAAACTCAAAAGTCACGATAATTTTTCTATACTAAAAATAAACCACCCTATTTTTGGTTTACCATGTTTTTAACATATTATTTAGAATGTTAGTAGATATTAAAAATTGTATTTTAAATATTAGATGGATTCATGATAGGATTCATGCATATATTTACATTACACATCACTTTATTTTGTGGTTCATAAATAACCAATGAATAAATAATAATTAATAACTAACTTTGTAATGTTATAATATATGTGAACTTAGTTTTCTACAACATAATATTGTAAAAATGTTATCATACACAAAAATACGTATAGAACTGAAAAATAAATTGTATATAAAATGCAAACATTAATATTTGAGAAAGTATAACTATAGGAGTAACTCTAAATAATTATTTCGTTGTTGATAATATTTAACTTTTTATTATTTTCAAATATTCAATCTAAATATTATAAAATAAAATTTAAAGAAACCCAATTCGTTATGTATATATCTTCGGTACCTACATATTTTTTTTTCAACATTTATTTGGAAAATATACAATCTGTAAGGCTAGTTTACAATAGGCATATATGAGGTGTTTATGTGTTTTTAAGTGAGTTTACATGAGTTTAAGGAACTACCCAATAGTATTACTTATGGCGTGAGGGACCTACATATTAAATATTTATTTATATTAATAAGAATTATTGATTTTTAGGAAGAAAAGCACAGCAATTAAACATAGTTTTATAAACGTGTAACTTATTATAAAAATTATATTTATCAAATAAAATAAAACAAAAATTATAATAATTATAATTCGAAGAGTCTTGGCAGTGGGTCGCGGGTGGTCGGGTGTATTATCTACTACACTCGTCACAAGCTACGAAAATAATTAACATACTAATTAGGTAGTTTTTGGTTATTAGTAATAATGTATTACATTACATCTTTGTTTAACTCAAATGAACAATAATAATAGGTAATTAATATAATATTTATAATTGGCTACTCATATAAAATAAAACTTGCATAAATAAATAGCCTATTTGTATTCAATAAATAATTGAAAAATGTATTATTTGTGTATGATATAATAACTTGAAATATTTTTCAAAAAATATAGACGTTTAATAAATTCATCCAATAATGATCAAGGTTATTAAAACAGGATTACTGATAAGTAGCTATACTCATCGACATAAATATTTTAGGGCATTATGGATGTTTTAGAATATGGTAAAGTTATTTTTATTTAATATGTTCGTAGTAGATGTAATTACATTTTTTATATTTTTTTTAACTATCTACCTACTTCGTATTAAAAACATAATAACTCGTCTTAGGTTTGAGATGTTTTGAATTGACAATTTGTTTTCAAAAGTTTCTAACAATGTACGATAATATTATGTCTTTTCATCAAACCAGTACCTCTTTCAATTCATATTTCATAGCAGTTTTTCACAAGACACCGTTATAGTCCTTATAGAACTGGCTTTGAATATGTACCCGAAAAAATTCTGGGCAATTATCCTCGCAATCTATACATATATTATATTATACATTGTATAAACTCCTTCATTTTAATATTTGTATGGCCTCCAAATGAACTGTTGTCCCTTTTTTAATTTAATTTTTATTATGGGTAGATATTTTTTATGGTGCATTATTACAGTGAATAATATTTATAGAATTGTTTCACCGCAGAACGAGACCAACAAAAGCCAAAATATCCAAATGCTTGAAATTCAATCCCCCATAGGTCATAATATTTATTCACTACATATTACAATATTTCTTTCGTTAAATTATTTATTTTTGTCATTAGGTCTTGAATTTTACCCGAAATTCACAGAAAACATGTCTGATCTTACGTTATTTTGCTTTGATATAAGAACGTGTCAATTTAGATCGATTTTCCTTTTGTTCTTGTGTTCTCAAGTTTCTCAAATGATGTAATATTGAATGAAGGCATAATCTACCTATAGTCTGACCTATACCATTAACAACTGTTTGTTGAAATATGTTTCCTGGTATAAAACTAAGATGATTATTATTTTTTTTTTCAATAATGTTTATTGATAATATTTGTCTATACCTAATGTAAAATGAGTACATTTTGGGGAAGATTAACAATGCCATGGAGGCGAGAAGGAATCTAGTTACCTGTGGATAATTTATCTATTTAAACAAATATTAATTTAATCCCAACATTTTCAGAATGGACAAGAGACGTATTTGAGCACCGCATCATTATTTTATCATTTTATGTTATTTATAGGAAACAACAATCCATACAAAACTTATTTTCAAGTGTAATGATTGTTGCTTTCAAACTCGTACAAATAGTAATAATAATAAAAATAATAATTATAATACATAATATCTACCGGTGCCCTATACAACGTATAACGAATTACACTCATTTAATATATTAACCATAACTTTTTTGAATAGGCATTTCTCAAAGGCAAAGCCCTCTAATTTATAATTTCTTAATAAGATAATGTTAGGTTCTTTACCTCTGCTCCATTGCACAACGGCGCACTACACTTTCTCTGAAAGACGGCAACGAGTACATGTTTTTAAATTCTACAACCATTGCGTGGTCCAAGAAATCTTCAGCATTTTATGACTTTTGAACTTTTAATGACTTGGGCCCCAGTCGCGACATTCTTCTCGTCGTTAACAGTCATCTTACCTCTCAGTTAATCATATTGTACAGTTATCGTGTTTTATTAATTAATTAAAAGTTAACAAATGTCATTGGCCCGAACGGCAGCTCTCTCGTTAAATGTTTACTTGTTTCGAACGAAATTCCAATAGTTTTAAGACCGGAAAAAAGTCGTCAACCTTGAATATCACTAAAAATCGAAATAATCAAATCCCACCGACTCTACTGCATATAAACGATACTCGACCTATTATACTCTCTTAACAAAAAAAAATAATTGTATGTAGAAAATACTATTTTGGTAGGTACACTCTGGGCAACAATAGTTTTATCGATAAAAACAACAATTCATCGAAACCACTCATATGGTGTTATTATAAACACATCTCATTCAATATCCCACATGACCGTCAATGTTGTTACAAATTATAACATTATACGTTGATTAGCCCTTCAAAAACTTTGACTTCAATTTTTATGGCTAACTAGTAATTAGAATAGAGCTTCAGTTGGTTCCTGGCACTGGTTAAAGTTGCTCATGTTCCTTAGTAATTTTTATTTTAATAACATTTTGAACCAAATTTTCACAACTATATTTTTTCGTTGACATCAAACTATCTACTTACTTCCCCTCAACATTAAGTTTTCCCCATACATTGTAGCATTATCAAATTATGTACCTAAAAAAGAGACATTTCTGTTATTGTTTTTTAAACAAATAAGTTGCCGTCAACAGAGACGGTAATATCATTCCGACCAGAATTGTAAAATTAAAATAATAGTTATCCATCAAAATATCCAGTTCTATAACAGTACTTAATATTTGATTTAATTAAATTTATTGCCGATTGTTAGGTACCAATCGTTAATTATACATAAAACGGACTGAAATAATATGATTTTATGACTAAAACGACGAGCCGGAGACTTCTAGACAATATAGCTAAATTGAACAAAAACCAATATATTAAATTCTGTTTGTAGTTGTTATAAATTATAATACTAAACGTTCACTGCATTATATTACATTTTATTGAAACCGTAATAATGTTATTAAATACCATAATGGCATTTAATCAAAGATATGCACACGCAGCTAAAAATGCAGACATCGAAGACCTGAAATATCTTGAAATATTTAAAGCGAATTTTTAGGTTTTGAAAAGAAGCGAAAAGGAAGTAATAACAAAAATAGTGGACAAAGTAACATAATTCTTTAAAATGCGTTAAGTCTTAAGTATAATTCTTGGAAACCCGATTCGGGGAGAACAACTAAATTAACTTTCAAGGAATCCGATTCCGTTTTAGAATTCTTTCCATGTTTAACTACTATGCTTTGCTAAGCTACAGTTTATATGGATATTTTATTATTTGTGCGCTTCAAAAAGTACATTTTAATAAAAACATTTTTTTTTTTTTTAATAAACTAGTACGTTTCTACCGGCCGGAGAGCCGCAAAACTGCAAAAGAAGTGTCTGCAATAATAATAATAAGCAGAAGAAGAAGAAAAAAAAGCAGAATAATATAGTGAGCTATTCACCAAGTATGATCCACTCCGTTTTATTCTTAAATTGTTCGATATTCAATTCACATTTTTAAAATAATTTCAATTTATAATTTTAATTATAAGTATCTATCTATGGCGGTTAAGTATAAAAATATATAGTAATTATATGTTGCCGAGTGATTTGGATAAGTGTACCTACTGATTACCGTTAAAATCATCTGTTCCAAATATAACAGTAAAAAATGGAAGTTGTCATTTGCAAAATAAAAGTTTGTGCCTTCGCGTCGTCGTCGTCGTCGTCGTCGTCGTCCGTCATCCCCAGTAAACGGGGTGGAAAAAAATCAAGTGTTTGAAATTCTAAAATATTATGGTCCTATGGTATAGGTATACTTTCGAAACTCTAAACGAATCGCGGAGTTTGACACAATGCATATTTTTATATAGTATATACATCATAATATATGCATATTATTATATAACCTAACCAAACCTAACCCGACCTAACCCAACCTGCCGACAGTCGTTGTGTTGTCATCAAATACTGTGAACGACACGATATAATTGGCGGTGGTATGGGGGGGGGGGG